>NW_013666561.1:297695-302411 GCF_000517525.1 Limulus polyphemus | reverse complement strand
AATATAAGTTTAATTTAAACAAACATCGATATTAAAGTAAATATGTAATAGCAAATCCTTCACAGATTACATATTTCAATATACTGATGAAAATGGCATTTCGTCAAATAGAGAAAGCCGGCCTATAACTAAAGTCAGAAACTTTTAGGTCATGTAATTGATAGGGATATATTGTTCATTTATCCTATGAATATTGTACTAGTTAAGGACTAGCACCTACCCGTGACTGAAAAAGTCGACAGCTTTCTAGGTTTTATGTCATAAGATTACTGTTACATGAATAACTTCATCCAAGATAACTGAACTATTGTCTAAGTAAAACTTACTGAAATTTTAGATAGACTGAAGACTGTGACCAAACATTTTAGTGGCCAGAATGTGCTGTAGTTGAGATTGTTGTTTCTTATTCCTGGCAAGGTTGTCCATTAATCTTGGAGACAGATGCCCTTGATAGTAGAATTGGAACGATGTTGTCACATGTATAGGAATGCATATAACATGTAATTATGAATGCGTTGGTGGCTCATGAGCATCAATACTGCACATCATAGAAAGAACTGCTTTCAGTTATAGTATTTGTCAAATACTGTCTTCTCTTATTCTATGGTGGGAAGTTCACTGTTAAAGTGGATCATGCATCACTGAGAGAGCTAATTATCTTATAATCACAAAATTACAAGAGTACAACTTTCTTGTGCAGTAGCATCAAGGCAGCAGCTGGGTAATGCATATGGATTGTCTCACTAGACAACAGTAGATGGATTCTACAAAAGAAGTATTCAGGAGAAGCATCGGAAGGATCCAGATCTAGCTTTGGTAGTGCTTTCTGAACAGTAAAATTTAACATGATATTTTTAGATAAGTAAAAGCAGAATAGAGGCCCACGAGAGCTCTAACACTTATACAAACAATTATGAATGCAAGATGATGGGTTTATGACTACTATGAGCTACAGGAGGAGTGTTGTTTCTAATATGTGACACAGCTAGTGATTCACAGAGTTTTAAGACAGGAGGTACCTCAGACTTTCATAATGTAAAGATAGGAAAACATCAGAGTGTTTATTGCACTACAGCCAATAAACCAGGCAATTCTTACCTCATTCATGTTAATTAAGAGATGGTATAAAGACTGTACAGTATATGCTTCTCAGAGAAAATATATGGTCATATAGCCATGCTAAGGAAACAGTTGTAGTATGCTAGCATACTAAGTGTTTTCTATCTCCTTTACTTAGTAAAATAAACGCTTAAGTTACAACCAAAATATTTCAAAATCCCTGTGCATACACGTGTAGGTAGTTTTAACAGGAGAATGTTTGTCGAGAAATGTGGTTAAATTCGTCTCACTCTAAATACCCATTGTTTTGGTAATTCCTTTTGTTGTCATATGTGCCTTCTTATGGGAAAGACCACTGTAAAATAAAAAGCACTATTCAAAGGTGATCAGTACAATTTCCACTGGTGAGTCAGGTGGTACCTAGAGGATATTAATACCTTTATTTTTCAGTTGGAATTACCAAGAGTGATGGTATGACAGATACTTTTATATAATGCTATGCTTTGTCAGTCTGAAACAGAGTTTTCTATAGTCATCAACAGTCTACAGATTCTTTGCGCTTTACCTAAAAAACTTGTGAAGCCCTCATTTTCTCTTTTATTATTGTGTGTTAAATAAAGATTAATTCACTATGTTTGTAACATTTTATCCACTCTTTTTTATTACCACATCTCACTCATAACTAAAAGAAAATACAGACTCATCCTCCATAAAATTTCCTGTTCTAGCCTCCAGCTATAGTGGTCACTACTTAGCCTGTCAAGGAAAGCAGTTTACCTGGAAGTAACACACTTCCTCAGAGAGTTGTAGGTTCTCTGTTGCAGAGAATAGACCTGGATATCGCTGTCTCACTCCCAGAGATTTGTAAAAGTAGTAATGCGCTGTTTGCAACTAAACACAAAGCTACACATTAGGCTATCTGTGCTCTGCCCGCCAGGGGTATCGAAACCCGGACTCTAGCGCTGTATAAGTCCGCAGACATACCGCTGTGCCACTGAGGGCTAAATATGTGCTGAATTCACCAATTGTATCAAAGCTTATCCATTGGTTGGCACCTCAGAACAACCTATCACCTATATTTTAGCAAATATTGATTATATATATATTTGATAAATTTTATTAATGCACAAAATTAGACAAAAACATTTCGATAAACATAGCTGACAAAATATCACGTAAACAACATTTCAAAGGATTACTATAACAGTGTCAAAATAAAAACCACTGTATGGAAGTAATGTATTTTTTAATAGTATAAGGATTCCAGTAAGTGGAATAGCTTTCTGGTCATTAAATAATTATAACTTTAATTATAGATCATGAAATATTGACAATGAAAAAAAAGATCTGAGAAAAAATGATAAAATAGTTATATCAAAACCTGATAAAGGCAATGGAATAGTACTTATGAATAAAACATCACGTTTCTACAATTACCTATATTTTAAGTGATAATACAAAATTAAATTAAGAAATGATCCCATAAAGACTAGGGAAAAATTTCTGAACTATTTAGTACAATTAAAAGAAATAATTTAATTACATGAGAATAATATTTAAAAATAAGTCTGTTAGGTAGTCATCTGAGTATTTTATATGGAGTTCTTAAATATATTAAGAAAATTAACCAATAGCTTATAACATAATTACATATAATCATTAATTAACTGTTTTTAGTTACGTTTTTGGAACATCATACATCTAATGAATATATAATAAAAAAGTTTCAAATTTTCCAATAAAATACACAATTTAGAGTGTGATAAACATGTTTACTGTTAAAGTTTTGTTGTAGAATCTTAATAAACTAATATTCCTTTGAAAGAAACTTAAAAACTAGCAGTTGGTGTGTTATATCAGAATGAAGATTTAATATTCCAAAGGTATGTTTTCAGAAATTATCAGTATACGATACCAAGAAATCTCATTTACTTTGACAAAATAGCATATATATATAATCAAATTGGTAGTAGTTTTTCTACAATAATTTAAAAACCAACATAAAGGTATACAATTTATAGTAGAACATCAACTTGCTTTTCTATATACATTGGTTCATAATAATAATGATAGTTTTTAAGATGAAGTCTTTCATAAGAAAACATTTACAGGTTTATATTTCAGTAGTTTGATTCAAAAGTTACTTAAGATAAAATCAGATAAAAATACTAATCCATTATACTTATAAAATAGCCTCACATGTGAATATTTTCATAAAGAAGTGAATAACTAAATGTTTTTTCAATAAGTATGATTTTCAAACTAGTAGAGACAATGTTATTCATAATTTTCTGGATAAAGTTAACAATTTGAAGCAGATAAAATTTAATGTTTCAGAACAAGTTATAAGTATAACACTACCATATACAAGCAAGCACATATTAGTTGGGACAAACCAACTGCATAGATTTGTTGTAAAACCTATCCATACATTGTCTAAAGAGTAATTTTGAAAACAGAAGAAAAACACAAATTTATTTTTAGATATAACAATGAAATTTCATATTCAAAAATATTTAATGTGATATATTAATTTAATGTATCAGATGTAATTCTAGCTATATATCATCAGGTGGCTAGAAACAGGCATACACGAAAATGCAAATTTCGTGAATAATAACAAATCCAGTATATATGACAATGTACTTGGAGTGTGACGTAGTTATACGTCAAAGTATGTTTCAGATTCTCGCTAGAGTATGTCATGAGGAGAGATTTCCTGTAAAAGGAACATTATTGATCAATAACCTTAAATCAAAGCTGAATGAAACAAACTCAGCTGTTAAACTATTAGTACTAATATAAAATAGTATTTTGATTATATTAAATGTTGTTATCACCATTACAAATGTGTCACAATAACATGTGGACAGTGGCTAGCAAGGGTTCTCAGCACCCGGGGGCAAAGACACTTTTGGCGCCCCACCTCTTAAATGTTTTGATTATTTTTTTTGTGACTCATCACCCACTTAATGACAATAACATAAAGAATTAAATACCGCCTTACACAGGCCTAAAATAAAGTCACAATATAACATCTCACGATATCACAAATGTAAACCTGGAACTAATGAAGTATAGGCTACAAGATGTACTTACATAGTTTGTAAACCATTTTGATATTTATGTCATCCAGTATTGTTCAAAGTCACATAGCTAGAGTAATCTTTCAAGCATGCAGAATAAATTTCTTTTACATTCCTAATTTTGAAACTTATGTTTTATATAAGAAGTCAGTCACTTGTGGTGTAAATGGATTATAAAACAGATTGATAAAATACTACTTAAGTTCACAAATAACAATTTTATTAGTTTACAAAACTGTACATATACTTAACTAAATCTTGTACAGGTAGTATTCTGGTATTCATGGTTACATTATATGAACCTTTCGTGCTTTTGCTGCTGCAAATGCATCAATTAAACTATCAAAATTTAAGGTATTAAGTACGTCTTTTTCAATACTTAATATTGTCAAATTACTAAGTCATTCTTGAGTCATTGAGGTTCTCAAGTATGTAAGAATTACTTTCAGCTTGCTGAAGGACCTTTCACAACTAGCAATAGAAACACCAATTGTTAACAAAATCTGCAATGCAATTCTTAAATTTGGGAAAACATCTTCACCATATGAAATTATAAATGTTAGCAAATCAG
>NW_013666561.1:289595-296695 GCF_000517525.1 Limulus polyphemus | reverse complement strand
TCACTCAATAAAATTCCACCCGCTTCTAATTTTGTGCTTATTGTTTTCTCAGTATTGGCAGCGTCTTTTTTCCTTTATCTGTATAAAGTCAATAAATGACTCTTTGACTTCTACTTTTCTTGTCTCTTCTTCTTCAATTGCTCATGATGGGCTAAATCAGGTGTGGTGTTACTATTATCCATAGTATTTGTTTCTACGAATTGCTGACAAACAATAATTTCGCACATGTGAAGTCATGAGATTTATAAACTCATTTTGGATTTCAGGAGAAAGATAAGATGTTGACGTTTGCTTGTTTTTAATACGCTCTAAATGCTCTCTCATTACTGGATCATACTTTGCTAATAACTGCGAGAGTGACAGGAAATTTCCAGGGTTTTTGTTTGAGGTTATGTCCTCAGTATGACCACGAAATGCAAGATTCTGAGAAGCTAAATATTGTGTACAATACTGCAATTGTCGCAATACATCTCTCCATTTATTTTTTCTTGATGAATTTGCCTTTACAGCTCTTCACCAATGCCACTTTGAAGACGAATTCGGCGCTCAGTTTCTTTCCAAGCAGCAAATGACTCACGATGACTGTTACTATTTTCATGGGCATTTAACTTTTCAATTTTTTTCCAATTAGAGAATCAACCCTGTGTTTTGAAAGCAGACCGACTATCGGATGTCATACATGTAGATGAAAAAAGAAGACAACGAAAACAGTATGCCGCTTTATGTTGAGGTGAATATACCAACTAGGAACGATTGACCTCTTATCCATTCAGAAGACGTCGTTTCAACCAAAATGCAGTCATAGAACGCCCATCTTTGGCATCAAATGGACCTTTTTTATGTTGAAATTCATGTGCTCCAACTTTAACAATCTCTGTGCGATGTGCATGTGTTACAACTGTAGAGCCTGGTGTATCAAACTTCATAAATCCAATATCCCTGTGTGTTAAAATATTTATTAGGTCATCCTCTTTTAACTTAGCAACACTATTCTGTGGATTTGTTTCTGACAAAGTGGAATCCTCTTGTTTATTATTATTGTAGCTTTCAACAAGACAGAGAACAGTTTCTTCATTGTTTTATTTTTTCAAATGAAATAGCATGTTCACAATCTTGCACTTTGCTGCCATCAAAAGGAACAGATGCTGGCTTACTGGTCATCACTTTTAGCAAGGAAGACTCTCATCAATTTGCTTGACTCCACCATCGAAACTGCAAATTGTGTCCCTGTGCCCCACTTTCTTTTTTCGACATAATGGGCTAAAAGAATAAATTAATAAATACTGACTACACTGTTTAGTTGCAACATGCAAATTGTCAGATGAAAGGAAGCATTCTACTTTTCTAAGTTCCTAACCACAAATTATACAATCATAATTGCAACTCAGGACTAGTTAGGCACATCTGGACCTAGTTTCATTTTAACTGCCATTATTTAGACCACCCATACTCATGTTAATGAATGTGACACAACAGTAAGAAAATCAATGCAGAAGAGTGTATATGCTGGTAAATACTACAATCAACAAATAGAATATCAAAAGAAACTTGTTAATGAACTTGTTTGTTTGTGTTTAATCACAAAGCTACACAGTGGGCTATCTGTGCTGTGCCCATCACTCGTATCAAAACCAGGGTTTTAGCGTTATAATTCCGCAGACTTACCGCTGGGTCATTGGGTGGGGGAAACTAGTGAGTTTTATGTATAAATAAGAATACTAGTTGTTGTCAGTAAAGCTCCCTGCCATAACAATATAGTTCACGTCTGGTGTTAGATCCAGGCGGTCACACTGTGCTGACCGACCCACAATACAATGGACATTTTTCAAGTGACGACACCATTATCCTTTGTGCTGGTATTGTTCATTGCTGGTTTGAAGAGTATGAGGAGAAATTCCACCATCTTCCCTAACCCTCTCCCCTATCCCCAGTTTTTAATACAAGTAATAATCTGTAAAACATATCAGAACGAGCTGTCAAAGTACGCACTCTTTTACCTTCATCCCCGACAGATCTCGAGATAATATTGCTTAAGAAGTGTGACAATTGAACAAAATGTTTTGCAGAAACTAACTGAGCCTGTTTGAAAATGGGTGGTAGTTAAAGTTCGCGATGGTCGAACGCACTTTTAGAACAGGTTCTTTTTTGTTTGTTTGTTGTTTTTTGCCAGGTAGTAAACTAATTTTTCGAGGGTAATCATGATACTTCTGTCAATTATTAATGCTCTCACGATTTTCATTCAAGTTTGTAGTCTTAAATTAATATAGTTTACTATAAAAGATTACTGTAAAAAGTAGTAGGTCGTCAATAAATTAATGTCGCTTTTTTTAGATGAAAAAACCCGAACAACTTATCCATCAAAACAAAACATTTATTAAATGAAATAGTCTATATTATTATCGATGATGCTTTTCCATCTTACAACCAGGTTGTTAATGCCCTGATTAAAGAAATCACTTGGCTTTGAAGCAAAAAAACGTGTCGATGTCCTCTTTAATATCTTTCACATTTGCATACGTTTTCCCATTAAGATGGTGTTGCAGCGAACGAAAAAAATGGTAATCTGATGCATATCTCGATAATATGGTGGGTGGGGGAGAACTTCTCAACACAACTCCACAACCTTGTGTTGAGTCAAACGTGCCACATGTGGACGTGCATTGTCGTGGAGAAAAACACCTTTCCGATTGAAGGACGTTTCTTATGAAGGGCTTGATTTAAACGTTCGAGTTGCTGACTATAGATCTCTGCATTGACAGTTTGTTGTGGATTGAGGAGTTTGAAATGAATTACTCCTTTGATGTCCCACCAAATGCAAAGCATCACTTTTTGCGGATGGAGTCCAGGTTTTGGGGTTGGACGTCGTTTTTGTCTAGGACTGAACCATTATTTTTGGCTTTTAATATTCACATAGAGAATCCATTTTTCATCATCGGTGACAATTCTGTCCAAAAATTATTCACGCGCATTACACGCCAGAAGAGACGAAGCAACGTCCACATGTTGGAAACGATGATCATCGGAGAGTTCGTGAGATACCTAAACACCTTCTTTATGGAGTTTTCTCACATTCCTTAGCTGTTTACGTATTGTTTCATAAGAGACGTGCAAGTTCAGGACCATTTCACGAGTATGTTGCCTTGGGTTGGACTCAACAAGCGTCTTCAGAGCATCAATATCAATTCCAACATATCGGCCCCTGCCGTTACAGTTTTTAAGGCTAAAGTCAATTGAAATACATTTGCTGAACCATCGTTGACACTTACGAACGTTCAAAACATTTCCATAAAATCCAACCCCCCCCCCCAGTAGCACAGCGGTATGTCTGTGGACTTACAACGTTAGAATCCGGGTTTCGATACCCGTGATGGATAGAGCACAGATAGCCCATTGTGTAGCTTTGTGCTTAACTTCAACAACAAACAATCCATAAACTCCTTTGATATTCTTTGTTGCTACAGTGGCGTTGTTTCCCTTCTTGTATTCAAACAACATTACATGCCGAATGTGTGTCTCATCGTGTGCTGTCACTATAAGGGATTAATAGTATACTAAACTTTACACATTATATAGGCTACACTAACGTGACATTTAGACGATTCATTTAACTATTATATGTGATGTACGTTTTTTTTTGGGAGGTAATGAAAGTGTTCCTAAACTCGACATTAATTTCTTGAATTAATTAATTTCTAATACTCGAAAGAATGTCTGGTAAATTATTTCTATTTTGTAGTTTTAGTCTAATGTTACTCTATTAAAAGTTTATAATTTAAAAATCTAATTAAAAAGAGTTTACAGGTTTTACTGTTTTATTTTTTTAATTATCGATATTATATTGTATTTTTTTTTTTATTAATATGAAGATGTTTGAACTTGAAATATAATGTAAATACAAATAAACTAAACACGGCTCATACAAATGTTCGCCCTCTAGCGAGGTTTGTTTAACATATAAGTTTTTATCATTGGGTTCTCTAGTTTTATTACTGTTGAACTTAATAGTGTCGGGTTCTTATATTGAAGTGAAACTAAATTTTACGTTTGAGTGTTTTTACTATGGCATTCCAGCATCAGCCTGGGGTAGCTATAGAGTGCTTAAGCGTAAGAAAATTTTATATTATTTTGTGTAATTAAACCATATTTCTGATTATACTAGTTATACTAATTTTTACTAACTTGTATTTGTATTGTAAATATAATGTAAGTCGCAGGCTAACTTGTAGTTGTAACTTGTGACATATATGAGTTATAGTTATACTTATAGTAATACTAGTTGTTCTGTTCTAGTCTAAATTAGCAAATACTAGAATAGTACTAAACTGGTTTTATACAACTATAAATACGTACTACTTGCTGCTGATTAGCTTAGTCCAAACTTGTAATAAGTAGGTAGTACAGAGAACTTCATCATTGGCATTTTCTTCCTGTTCAACACTATGTCTGCATGTGTGTGCATGCATATTATATATACAATACATATCTTGCTAATTAATTATTTAGAATATTTTAGTTTTACTGTTTCAGATTCCAATTAAATTATCAAAAGAAGCAGGTGTAGATGCTGAAGGCAGATCAGTTATGAAATGTGGTTTTAAGATTGGAGGTGGTATAGACCAAGACTATCATAAGAGTCCCCAAGGGTATACAGATAATGTAAGTCTAAAGTCATTGGAATAAGATGAAATATGTGTGAAACTGAAAATATTTTATTGTTATGTACACATTTTATGAAGCTGTTTTAATAATGGAAATTAGGTATCCTTTATTTTTTAGGATTTTACAAATATTTTCAGAGAAGTTTAATTTAAGAAATACAAAATTATTTACCATACCCATTTTAATCAAATAGGATAAAAGTCAAAACTGTTTACCAAAAAGTTGATCATAACAAGGAAACTTCTGTAGCTATTTTTGTTTGTTTTTTAACTTACTTGGTGTGAAGCCAGTATTCTATTTGTTAAAAATGATGTTTTTAAATAGTGGAAGACAACACAAATATATGTTTATTCCCAAAGATAACTAATATCATTAAATAGATTCTGAAGTGATACTTTTAGCATGATTCTAAATTTGATTTTTTGGCAATATATATCAGGATTAACTTTGTATTCTAAACCCAATTTTTTTTTTTAGTTTTTTGTTGACATTAGATGTATTTATGATGTTGAAACAATACCAATTTTGCAAATTAAATTCTTAGATGTCAAAGAAGTAAGACTTGTATTGAAGTGCCAGAAAGCCTTTGATCAGGATCTGGACAAAAGGTTACTAGGAAGTGAAGTTTTTATTGAATTGTTGAAAAAGTTCATAATGTAGGTTTAGAAAATTGATTCTATATTAGTAGTGTAATGATAAAAGGGCATTATTCTAATTGGACTTGTGTCACTAGTGGGAACTCTCATGGGTTTGTTGTGAAACGTTTTTAACATTGATGTAAAAATTAATGGGCCAGTGTGATTTCCAAGTACGTTGATGATACTAAAATGGAAAGTAAAACTGAAGCTGTTTGAAAATGTTTCTTTTAATTATGAAAACTGAATATGCCAAATGAGTGGATAAAAACTTTGAAAATGTTACAATGATGTATTAGATTACAGAAATTTGGAAAGAGCTGGTGTTCTGAAGCAAATGAAGAATTTTGGCATAAGTGCTGATAAAAGCTTAACCTTTTATGTTTCTCTGTGATGAAAAGTACTACCAGAGTTTTAGGATCTATTAACTTTTATAGGGAGAAGATTATCTTTTATAAATAAGACTTTATGAGACCACTTTAGAATACAAAGATTAATTTTGTTCTTTTTGTAGAAAGGGAATTAACACCATGGAAAGTGTAAATAAATTATTTCAAGAACGATTATTAGTTTAAAAAATTATGCCATAAGTAGAAGTTTAAAACTCTTCAATTGTAGGAGGTAGAAAATTCAAGTGTTTCAAACATTTACAGAATCAGTTAATCAGCCAATTTGGCGAGGAGGTTAAGTTATGGAATGATAATATTAGGAGCAAAAAGCTTAAATGTTAAGAACAACAAGTCCAAAGGTAGGTTTTGGGATTTAATACCTGGACTTATTTGGCAGAAATGGTTTCCTTTATTCAAATGTTTCAGGCTTTAAAAGCAATTGAATGTGAAAGACAACATTTTATCATAGGCTATTAAGCCATTTGGTTGATAAAACACTGAAAAGGTGGCCCCAATGTACTAATTGACACTTGTCACTATGCTTGTTCTGTGTCTTTAATAATTCCATAGCAATGTATCTCATGATCTGAAGGGAAACCTTGGGATCAAAATATGGCCTCATGACAACAAAGAAGCTTTGAAATATTATAATTCACTTTTATTTTTGGCATGTTTGCTCAGAGCTAGAACCTTTTGTTTTAAATATACTATAGTGAGCTTAAAACCATAAATCTCTAAAAATACAAAAATAAGACAGAATGCTTTTAATTAAACACTAGTTTGTAGCTAAGTTATTTACTATATCCATGTTGTATCAGTCATAATTGACCTGTATGACAGGAGACTTAGAAGATTATAGAAAATAAGAAAGTTGGTGAAACAGGAAATTAGGACATCAAAATGAATGTATGAGAAAAATTTGGCTGAAAATGTAAAAATTACCAATAAGGATTTCTTTAAATACATTAAGGGGAAACAAAATGTTAGGATAGGAATAGGACGCTTGAGGGATGATAAAAGAAGGCTAGTATCTGATGATTGAGATGGCTGGGTTATTAAATTTTACTTTTTTCTTTGGCTTTTACCTATGAAGATTTAAGCAGTATTCCACATCTTGATCAGTTGATAGATGGAAACAAGATCACTGCATTAATTCTGAGCTGGTTAAGAAAAAATTGGGAAGTTTAAAAATGTAAGGCTCCTGGGACAGATATTTCCCCAGGGGTTTTGCTAGTATTTTTTGTCAGTCCTTGAATAGTGAATAGGTACCAGAGGATTGGAAGTTAGCTAATATAACTCCTCTTTTGAGGGGAGGTGATAAAAAATTGTCCCAGTAATTATAGACCCATTAGTCTCACATCAGTTGTGGGAAACATTTTGGAAAGTCTGTTAAAAGATACTTTGCAAAGTCATTTAA
>NW_013666561.1:287841-289060 GCF_000517525.1 Limulus polyphemus | reverse complement strand
AGAGGTTATACTTTCATTGTACAGGTCACTGGATAGACCACATTTGTAATATTGTGTTCAGTCTTGTGCTCCTTACCTTAGGAAGGACATTGAAGGAAAGGGTTCAGAGAAAGGTTATTAGAATGGTGCCTGGGATGGAGGGGTTGTCATACGATAAAAGACTTAAATCTCTCATTGTTTTTTATTGACACAAGAAGTTAGGGGGGTTTCTGATTGAGGTGTTTAAGATTGTAAATGGAATTGATAGTGTTGATGGATCATCTTTTTTTATATTTAACAATGAGAATAGTAGGACTAGGGGACACAAATATAAATTTTGGGGTGCTACTATAGCTTGCGGTCTGCCGCAGTATCCGTAGTTGACGGACACACCGGACCCTATTACCCCTACCCCAAAGGGATCATAGAAGACCCCACCTGACTTGACCTGTATTTAACTAAGTGAAAAAGTCTCGGTAGACCATACGCTATAGTGTTAAAGTCCTAGTAGACCGTTGCTATAGTAGCACCAATTTTTGCAAGGTAGGAGTGATCTTCAGCTAAGACAGTTTTATTTTTTTAAGAGGGTGGTTGGTCTTTGGAATGGGTTGCCTTCAGATGTTGTAGAGGCAGTAAATTTAAGTAAGTTTAAGAAAAGATTGAAAAGTGCTGGGTTTTTTTATTTATTTTATTTAATCATTTTAATTTTGTTTTGAGGATGGAACAGCCGAGATAGACCAATAGGTCCCACGTTGTCCCAAAATATTATATTATGTTAATAAAGCAAATAGTCAAAATACAACAAAACTAGTTAATTTTTTTTCAGTATATTTTGGTGATTCTGTGTATGAGCGTGTTAAGTTTGAAAAGGAAAAGCTGTCATGATTGAACTGTTGTTACATACACAGTTTGCTTCTGGCATTATTTACTTGGTGTTTACAATTTTAAGTTATGGGTGTGGTTTGTGTGTTTGACTTGTGATTGTAATAATAATGTGACCACATATTTTGGTTGTTCTTTTGTTATCAGGGTATTTATGTGACAGAAGTTTATGATGACAGCCCAGCAGAGAAAAGTGGACTAAAAATTCATGACAAAATCCTTCAGGTAAAAAAGAAAAATTATTATCTTTTAATAGTGGAACCAGTCTACAATTAACATAATAGAAGTTAGAAAACTAAAGTGACTGAAATTAAAATGCAACTTATACTTATGTAAAAGTGTATTTTTTTTTGTACTT
>NW_013666561.1:281017-287713 GCF_000517525.1 Limulus polyphemus | reverse complement strand
ACACGTGTTGAATCAATCAGCTGATGCAGAATTTGTAGATGTGTAGAAGATTCTATCTAAATGTTAGTTATAAATTATGTAATATATTTCATGCATATCAACTTGTTACTTTCTTTTCACTCCAAGTACATTACAGAAATGACTTGCCTTTTAGGCACTAGAACCAAATATATATGTGCATTTAAAGGTAGTTATACTTGTATTTACACTTGTTTAGGTGAATGAATATGATTTTAAAAACCATTATGTCTGGTTTTTTTTTCATCATCCAAGGGAAGTGTTTATAACTTCAGTAGATTATAATGAATACAAGACCCGATAACCTGGGCATTTCACTTCACAGGCAAAATGGGTAGATTTCGTATTTTCTAATTTATAAGATGAATAGGTATAACGTATAAAAGTGACCATGTATATGTATCTTGCATCTGACTAATGAATGGAAAAAAATTTCATTATACCATCATATTTTGTCAGCTTCATGTATGAATAGTTAGGATTTAACTGTAGTAGATTTTTTGTGTACTTTCCACATATCCTAGTGAATGAATATAACTTTACAAAAATAAGAATATATTTCTGTGTTTTCTAACTTTTTTGATGAATGGAATTGACTTCACAGTAAATGTTATTTTCTTTCTGACTTTATAAAAAAAAAAACTTTACAATTTCAGATGTTATATCTCTGTTTTACTACCTTCAATATGAATAGTTACATCTTCACTGTTATTAACTGTTATATGTATTTTTCAACTTTCATGTGAGCACATATCATGCAAGTAAAAGAGAGTAAAACGTATTGAATTGTTTTGGTAGAGCCAGGGGCATAGTGTCAATATTGCACATAGTGAAATGCACCATTGATTTTAAAAATCTGTGCTGTACATTTCCATAATTTTGGTACCTGTCCCTAAAACTGCCCTTTACTTAAGTTATGTTAGCATACTTCCAGTCAACCCATAGTAGTATGAAAGTTCTCTCTAAGTGAACATTAGTCATGCATCTATTTCTTGATTTTCATTGGCTGATGTAGTAAGTTATCTACAATTTTGGCTATTGGAAAAACTTGTTATGACTACTAAATATTTTCTTCCTAATTCAGCCCGTGAACTTTTATGATGTACAGTTTTTTAAACTTCTACATGTATGATAGCAATATATTTGAATTTTGTAACACTAACATTTTAGTTACCATTATTAATCAATAATTCATATTCATGAGGTGTAATACTGAAGCATGTGTAAATTTGTTTTCAGAAGGGTAAACTAAGTTGTTGTTGTTTTTTCAATAGAATGTATAAGTTATGTATTAGAAATTGTGCACATTTGTGTGTCTTATAATAGACTACTCAATCAAATAGCTTCAAGTAGGTGGTATTTGTTGAGTCGGCATGGAATGATCCACCTGTACTTTTAAATTTCCTATGACGGTGAATACAGTCAATATTTTTAATTTTCCACATGCATATATGCAAATTCACTGGTAACCATTGCATTTCCATTTCCAATATTCTCAAGTAAATGTGTATAACTTCTATGTTAGCTATTATATAAACATTTGTAAACTTTCCGTGTGAAAATGTATAAATTAACAGATTTTCTATATGTAAATAAGTATATTTGCAATTTTCTAGGTGAATGGGTATGACTTTACTATGGTGACACACAAAAAGGCTGTGGAGTACATTAAGAAACATGCAGTTTTGAACATGCTCGTGGCAAGAAAAGGAGTCACGCATTCCTGAAAGTATCAATCAGTCAATGAGAACATAAGTTTGTTTCTTGTGGCCTTCTATTCAGTTTTTGTACTAGCAGTCTTGTTGCAGCATGTATCAGTAAAACTTGTAAACAGTCTGTCTAATGAAAAATAATGATAATGTTGTGATTTGTTCTTGAAATGATTCTGTCTGTACAACGTACGTATATGTAGTTTTAATATTTCAGGAGGTTTTTGTAAGACTGAAATTTATATTCCTACAGGAAATTAATATGGAATGCTTTGTTGGAGTGAAAAACTGCTTAGGCTTTAAGTTGCATTGTGAGTCATTATTTGAGTCTTGGTATGTACACAGTATCTTGTCTGCTAAATAAGCCAAGGCAAAAAAAACATTAAATCCAGACTTCTTTCCTTATAATGTCTAAGTAGCTTAGTTTCAGTCAACATTAAATAAAGCCTTCTTTTTGTATGGTGTCTAAGTAGCTTAGTTTTAGTCAACATTAAATAAAGCCTTCTTCCCGTATGGTGTCTAAGTAGCTTAGTTTCAGTCAAACCAGATTACCCCTGTTAGAAGTAAGGGAGAAAAGTCAGGATTTTAAAATGAAATCTGTTTTTTTTTTGCTTCCAAGTCTTAACATTTAAGTTTTATTTTGTCATTTTAATTTAAATAATTATATATTTGTAAGATGTGAGATGTAAAATGTATATATAGATATATATGTATAATAATTGTTCCATGTATTTAACACACTGAACAATACACGTTACACACACACACACACACACACACACACACACACACACACACACACACACACACACACACACACACACACACACACACATCTATCCTTTATCATATTCTGAACAGCATTTCAAGGGTATTTGGATGTTAGTCATTCAAACCTTCTAAACATCTAAAACTTTATTTCTGCACTGAACATTTGAATTATCTGAGAATAAAATACAGATTAGATGGTAGCATCATTTTTGATAGCATATTTATCAAGTTTCTTAAGAAGAACTGCCAATTATAAATTTTACTTTTGTATCCTGTACAATGAAGAGTTTTTACTGAAATTATGTTAAATATATTACATGCAGATAGAAGAAAAGATTGTACATCAAATCATATAAATTATTTTTATTTGCAGGAAAAAATTTCTCTCATAGTCTATGATTATATATTGCCGTTATTCTGTGGCTCAAGAGACCTGTCTAGACTAAGTCTTATACTTACTTTTAGGTTTAACTTACCAAGAATGATAAACAGAAAATATTATTATTGATACTGATTGTTCATTATAAACCTTGAAGTAAGACATTTAAAAAAAAAAAAAAAAAAGTCGTACTTCTTTTTTCTTATATTTTGTACTCTCGATATTTTCACACTCAGTAACTTGCTATTTTTAACAGCTGTTTAATACTGGAAAAACTTGAGACCTCATCATGTGTATGATCTTAACCTCCTCTTATTTGTATGTTTCTTTAATACTTATCCTATTTGCAGAGTGTGTAATAGCTGTTACATTTTTACTAAATTTCCATTTGAATAAAAATATAGAACTCTGTTGTATGTCATTTTTCTATCTACTTCATGTTATTGATAAATATAAAGAAGTTTCTGCTTTAGATCTGTTGAAATCCAGTGGTATTGAATAAAATCTGTCATTCTTGTGTGTTTATTGATAAACTGAAAAGAAAAAACCTACATTTTGACTGATCATCCTGTACATCATGTTTGAACAAGTACCAAAATAAACTAATAATAATAATACCCAATATAAAATTTGTATACAAGGATACAAATCAAGTTTCATTGATCTTTGTGTCAACACAGGAAAATTGGTATAGTTTTGCATCACCTTCTGTGGTGTCATATTTTATTAAAATGTGAGCTAATCTTAAAAATTTCAAACATCTTCTGATTCAGCTTTATTTCAGTGATGAGTACAATATTGTTTCTCTTGTTATATGACCTTGTTTCATAGTACTAAGATAAAAAGCAAAATAAGAACTGTTATAACACTAGTAAATACATAATTATTTTTTACTGTCTTCAGTAATTGTACCCTTTGATTATTGACTAAAATGAATTACATGTAACCATATAGTTTCTTGTTTTATTATGTGTTTTTTCTTTTCTGTTAATGCATGCTTTAATTTTTAAACATTAAAAATGTTAAAAGCTACCATAAAAAATATATTAAATGCAACATAAATAGTTTGGTTAAAAATATATTGTTTATTATTATTATCATTTATAAAATTTTAAAAAGGAACAATTCTGTAACATTATACCCTAACTGCTCTAACTCTGACTTTCATTATCTTTGTGTTCTGATTAGTTTGTTCTTTTCATTAATTATCTTATTTCTTGGCTAAAAGGAATGTTATCGGTGCCTTTGTGGTCTTCAGATTTTTCTTTCACAAGATATGTTTCCAATGAAAAATTATAATGAAAGGTGAAAGCTGCATATACTAAGGTTTCTCACCAGGTAATGTTAATTACATAAGTGTGTGCCAATTACAGCAAGTGTGTTGTACACTAATGAAAAGTAATAAAATAAAGTTGATTTATTAGTACATAGTGTTGTTTTTGTCCAGTTTACATAACCTGTGTTTTAGCAGTGTTGTGAGCTGTGTGGTTTGTTTTATGCATATTTGTCTTTCTTGGTTCAACTATCACAGTGTAGAAAGTTGCATAATCATGCAGACCTAAAACTTACTGAAATACAAAATTCCAGTGCACAAATAAGAAGTTCTCAGTTAACTGAATATAAACCTGAGACTGGTCTTGTGTATAAATAACTTTATGTTGAGGCAGAGTATAATACAAAACATGAAGGAGTTTAACAGATCATAATACCATCAAATATCAAAATATTTTAAGGTCACCAAGCTGCACATACTATTACAATTATTTTGATTTTAGTAGCATGTTGTAAAATCATTACATCTCTGTACACCACTTAATTTGATTGCTGGAGTAGTTATCAAACATTGAAATGGTAAGCTTTTCAAACTGAAAGTAAGCAATGTGGTGATTTTTTCAGTGTGCAAATTTTGAACAATAATGTGTCTTTTGCTCATTTATTTACAGATGTCACTTTCATCTTCCACATATAAACACATCTGTTCTGACAGATTTTCTGTTGCATACAGTAGAGGCAGCTCAGTATCACTAAGTCACTAGTCCTACTAGAAAAGTGTATTTCAAGCTTGGTATATACTGACCTGTACAGTACTTCAAAGCTTTGCCTGCATGAACACATTCTGTTCATGGAACTTTCAATATTAGTTAGCCAAGAAATTACGTTAGGTAATTAATTTTTTATTTTAACATCACCAGCTACCATGTTACTACAGCTCTTTCTCTAATGTTGGATCCCAAGATACGTTGTTGTGAAACATACGTGTACAAAAGAAATCAGTTTTTTGCTATTTGTTCTTTTGCTTGTGAAAATCTGATCGGAAAAGGTGTTTAGTCAAACACACTTGAATATGTTTTTAAAATGTAATTTAGTTATTATTATAAATATTCTTTTTTTTTTTTGAAGTGCTAGATAGTATGATTATGATATTGTTTATATATTCTTATTGCTCAGTGTGTGTTTGTTTAAACCTTGATACTGTGTTAATCTTTTCAGGTTTTAATGTACAAATAAACTAATTGTGGCTATAAATTTAACTTTTACTAGCTTAACAGCTTCTAAGTAATATAAATTTTTAGCTTGTTATACTGTAAGTCATTCTATTTGATACATTGTATAAACTGTAGCTTCTAGAAATGCCTTTTATTTATGTAAGATAACATGCACATGGGCTTGCATGAATCAAAAAATAAATTGCAGAAGTATAATAGTTGTCTTTCCTGATTTTACCATTTATTCTTTTTCTTTGAGCAAGTGAAAGTTATTTGGCAACCAGAAAGTGAAATCCAGAAAAATTACCCAGTCAGTTAATATAGGCTCAACCAAACTGAGTCATTTTGTTATATGTCAATTATACCATAATTATTAGATACAGCAACCTTAACTTTCATAGGTTTCATACAGAAAATATTGCACAGCTTTAATACAGATCTAGAACATGACTTAACTGGCAGTAATGTGTCACCAAAGGACAGATCTAAAACATGAACAAACTGTCAGTAATGTGTCACTGAGGGACAGATCTAAAGCATGAACAAGTTGGCAATAATGTAGCACTGAGAAACAGATCTAAAACATGAGCAAACTAGCAGTAATGTGTCACCAAAGGACCAATATAAAACATGGTCAAAGTGACAGCAATGTGTCACCAAAAGACAGATCTAAAACATGGCCAAACTGGCAATAATGTGTCACCAAGGGACAAATCTAAAACATGACCAAACTGTCAATAATGTGTCACTGAGGAACAGATCTAAAGCATGAACAAGTTGGCAATAATGTGTCACCAAAGAACAGATTTAAAATATGACCTAACTGACAGTACTGTGCCTCTGAGAAAATGCCGAGTTCAAATTGTATAGTACAGTTTTAATATGATTAAAGCAAAGGATTCACTTTCTTACTGTCAAATTCCTTCTTGAATATACATGGTCATCAAATATTTTGTAAACAAAGAAATAATACCATTTTTATTCTTTTTTCAGTAAAACATTTTATATATATATATATTTGTTCCCCTGATGTAAAACATTGTGAAAAATAAAATTCCAAGCTTGCTTCTAAAGGAGATTGTAGCTGTTTTTTCTGCAACCTTTAATTCTTCATACTCTGAGGAAGTGAGGAATGATTTTCAAATTACTCCATCTTTAGAAAGAAAATACAACAGCAGGAGAAATACACCTTTCATTTTCAGCATTTCATAATCTACAATAAGATGTAATAAACATAATACTTTTATGATTTAATAAATAGAGTTGTTTAAACATTTGTTTAACAACAAGTAAAATCTTGGAAAGGTCTATTCTTTTATTGTGTGTGTGTGTG
>NW_013666561.1:278099-280082 GCF_000517525.1 Limulus polyphemus | reverse complement strand
CTAGAAAATAGGTGGCGTCAAAATAGTCACGTGATCTCGCTGACGCAACAATATATTCATAATACCATGGCGCAAAATAAACAAGATATTTCCACACAAAATATCGAAGATTACCAAGTTTAACATAATATATCTACGATGTAATTTTTAATATGCACAAGTTTATTTATGATAATGTAATTTACCTTTTATTAAAATATCCCGGCTGTATTTCCTGGAGCAAGCAGATTCTTCAAACGTGATCTCTCAGTTGTTTTCCCTCGATCAAGCAGATTCTTTAATCCGAATCTTGAAGATGATTATGTTACATCATTGGGTTGTCACTTTTTATAGCTTCCTGTAAAAACAAATGGTAACTCATGTGAGGTTGTTCGTACTTATGAAAACAAGTATTTAACTTTTTTTTTCACTGCCACATTTGTAGTTAAACAATTCTCCCAGTGTCATGTTTTTTAGCAACACGATAAAAAACAAATTACATCCGTTTTAATATTTAAATCATTACTTATCTGAAACTGATCATCTTTGGAGAGTTTGAATGAGAATGCACCTTCTTTGTGGTGGTATGAAATACAAAACTCACGCATGGTTGATATCACACTTGTCAAGGTTATATAGTGTGTCTGTCCCATATAAGTTTCTATGGCACTCAAAGACTGAAAGGAGATTCGACAGGGCACTTTCAGCAATGTGAAATATAGCAGAAAATTTATACACAATATGTCGAATGCTTACATGATCATTTACATTGACATTTGGTATGTAGGCCGTAACACAAAAGTTTGATATTATAAACAAGCGCTCTACACTTTTATTTCGGTGGAACGAAAAATTCTTTCATTTCTCTTATTTCAAAATGTAATCATACGCATCAAAAGCAAAATGTGTATTGAAGAGGCCAAATCTGAAAGTGGATCAAACTTGCCAGACGTTCGCGGCAGGTATAAACTAGGGGGACTTCGATCCTCGATTATTATTTTTTTTTCTACAGTGCCTTACAAAAGTATTCAGCCCCCCTGCAAAAACCCACATATTATTGCCGTCTGAGCTTGCAATCATAAAACTTTCAAATTAGACTTTTTATTTAGAACCTACACAATCTCCTCTAAACTGAGAAAACTAAAAGAATGCTTATATTACGTAAGTAAGTTAGATTTTCAAATAAATTAGAATAGTATCTATTGCATAAGTATTCAGCCCATTTGCTACAGCAACCCTAAGTCAGTTCAGGAGCAAAAGATTAGTTTTAAAGGTCACGAAATTAGTGTAATCACAGTGATTTAACTTGACTTCAGAGTAAATGCATCTGTTCAAGCTACAACTTACATAGTGATACGACAAATCAACCATGAAGACCAAGGAGCTTTCCAAACAAGTCAGGGGTAAAGTGGTAGAAAAGCACAGATCAGGAGAATGTTACTGTTACGCCTCTGTTCGTTTGTTAATTTCCTGTATAAATTCTTTCTGGGGAACTTCAGCGATACAAGTCCTTTCTTAAATACAAATAATTCACGTGACGCTGGTAACAGGTAATGAGTATCTAGAACGTTCGTGAAGGCTCGAGTGTTTACCAGACGCCTTCTATTTCGTATATATAAAACCGGCGAGAAGTGACGGGATATATAGATAGATAATTGCAAACAGGCAGAAATAGAGACGGACAATTGAGTCAAGCGCGGTAGTAAGTAAAGTGCATGAATCGTTCGTTGTGAATTATAGCGTGTGTTTAAGTTAAAGTAACTGTGGAAATTAAGTGTATTGCAAAGTTGAATTGAGAAAGAATAAACTAGTTTTATTTAAGAAAAGACTTGTATCGCTGAAGTTTTACGGGAAGAATTTATAGTAAAATTTAACAAACGAACACAGACGTAACAAATTGGTGTCAGAGAGTGGGATGGAAAATAAAAAAGAAGAAGATGGAAACGAGAGGTGGCAAATCAAACTACAGCTTAGCAGATTTGATGGCAGCAATACAAGAACAGC
>NW_013666561.1:275405-277636 GCF_000517525.1 Limulus polyphemus | reverse complement strand
AAAACATTAAAGGAGGATATATATTAACCATCGACCACATATGAGATGGGAATCAATGTTCATTCATCGACAATATCCCGGTCCATACACAGCTGGCCTGTATGGGCGAATGGCAAGAAAGAAGCCATTACTGAAAAAGAATAATTTTAAATCTCGTATGGTGTTTGCGACAAAGCATGTAAATGATATTGCAGACATATGGCAGAAGCTTTTGTGATCAAACGAGAAAAAAAGTTGATATTTTTGGTCTAGATTCAAAATGTTAGATCTGGCGCAAGCCCAACACAGTACATCACCTAGTCAACACCATCACAACTGTTAAGCATGGTGGTGGCAGCATCATGTTATGAGTATGCTTCTCATCAGCAGGGATTAGGAAGCTTGTCAGGATTGAATGAGAGATGGATGGTGCAAAGTATAGGTGAATCCTAGATGAAAACCTGCTTCAGTAGGCCAAGAATCTAAAACTGGGTCGATAATTTACATTTCAGCAGAACAATGATCCGACACACAAGGCCAAAGCCACACTGGAGTGGTTTCAAAAGAAAGTGAATGTCCTGGAGAGGCCCAGTCAAACTCCTGACTTGAATCCAATATAAAATTTATGGCGAGACTTGAAGATCCCTAATGAACTTGTTGGAATTAGAGAACTTTTGTCAGGAGGAATGGGCAAAAATTGCACCACCCCATTGTGCAAAGCTGGTAGAGACCTATCCAAAAAAGACTCGCAGCAATAATTGCTGCCAAAGGTTTTCCTACCAAGTACTGACTTAGGAGGCTGAATACTTATACAATTAGCAAATTTCAATTTATGTATTTTTTTCTTTTGCAGGCTTTGGTGACATTCAACCTCCTTCACACAAAACAGTGTCAAGTTTGATCATTAGAGTTTTTATTAAAAACAAGTTAATTAAAAAAATAGTTTACATTACTTGTATTTCACCAAAATGTGACATTATTGGTAGGGAGTGCTTTCAATCTATGCAACCAAATCTAAGGTCTAGTTTAGATGTATAAAATTAAGTTTCTGTCATTATTATTACATCTACATCCAAACCTGAGACTAAAAAGATGGAAATAACAGGTCTAACATTAATGTTAGATCTAAATGTACAAGCGACTTAATCTAGAAACTGTAATCTAGCACCACTAATTAGTTAGCCTATATTTAAGTTTTCTCATTCTATCAAAACCTTTAATATTAAATACAGCCTTTGAGCCTCTAGGCTTATATTATGTTATGATTACACCCTTCTCCACAGTGTGTGTAATTTTCATTCGAGCAATTTCAGACTTGTCTCCTGCAGTGTTCGTGTAGTTAAACCTATCGAGTTTTTAAATGTGATTTAGCAACTGCCAGTAATTTATATGGTGCATGGTGCTCATAAGCATGATTTACCAGCATATACACTCTTCTGCATTGATTTTCTTACTGTTGTGTCACATTAATTAACATGAGTATGTGTGGTCTAAATAGTGGCAGTTAAAATGAAACTAGGTCCAGATGTGCCCAACTGGTCCTGAGTTGCAACTATAATTGTATGATTTAAATATAATTTGTGGTTAGGAACTTAGGAGAGTAAAATGCTTCCTTTCATTTGACAATTTGCATGTTGCAACTAAATAGTGTATTCAGTATTTATTAATTTATTCTTTTTTTTCGCAATAACAGGCACAGGGACGCAATTTGCAGTTTCGATGGTGGAGTCAAGCAAATTGATGAGAGTCTTCCTTGCTAAAAGTGATGACCAGTAAGCCAGCATCTGTTCCTTTCCTACACAATTTGCAGCCTCGATGGCGTATTTACATGAAACCTCAGCCACAAAATCACCTGGTTCAGTAAATAAGTGTTGGGTGAAAAAAGATATTCCAGCAGTAAAGTGTTGAAAAACATGTAACATCCAACTGAATGAATACTCACGTATGTAGCATAAACTTTATTCTCCATAAATGGACAGAAAAAACGTAAGAAACAAGATGATTAAAAATTATTGATTTAAAAAAGTGGAATAGGGATCGTCAAAAAGTACAGAAACAAGTTGAATCAAAATGCAAAGATTATATTGTTACGTCTCCGTTTGTTAATTAACTTTCCGTAACTTCGTTCCGACGAAACTTTAGCGACACAAGTCCTTACTTAATAAAACTGGTTTATTCTTTCTGAATATAACTTTACGATACACTTATTTCCAACAGTCGCTCTTTTAACAAACGTTTTAACAACGAACGTT
>NW_013666561.1:272656-274405 GCF_000517525.1 Limulus polyphemus | reverse complement strand
GTTATTTCTTTTCTCGTTCTTCTTGTTTATTTTCTTTTTCCTCCAACAACTGTTGTAATCTCTCTCTTGTTTATTTTGCTGTTCGAGCTGCCATTGTTGTAGGTTTTCTTGCCACTGCTGTAATCTTTCTTCTTGTTTCTTTTCTTTTTCCTCTAACAACTGCTGTAATCTCTCTTCTCGTTCTTCTTGTTTCTTTTCTTGTTTATTTTCTCGTTCTTCTTGTTTCTTTTGCTGTTCTTGTATTGCTTCCATCAAGTCTGCTATGCTGTAGTTTGATCTGCCGCTTCTCGTTTCCATTTTGTTTTCTGTCCCACTCTCTGACACCAATTTGTTACGTCTCCGTTTGTTAATTAACTTTCCGTAACTTCGTTCCGACAAAACTTTAGCGACACAAGTCCTTACTTAATAAAACTGGTTTATTCTTTCTGAATATAACTTCGCGATACACTTATTTCCAACAGTCGCTCTTTTTACAAACGTTTTAACAACGAACGTTAACTTCACCAGTACGTCTCTCTCTGACTGCAGTTCAATTACTCATTACCTATACACATACTATTATCCCATCACGTTGTCACCCTCTTTTATATACCAGACTACCCTATATCTAGTACATACTAGAGCATTCGCCAAGATACAGGATAGTTCTAGAAAATAGGTGGCGCCACACCAGTCACGTGACCTCGATGACGCAACAATATTTACAAGCCTCCACTAAAATTAATAAGTACTGTAGACATGGAGTCCAAATAAGGATTTGTAATTTGAGAAAATGATGTAGATATTATTTCCAGCCTTGTTTGTTTACTTTTTTAGAGTTCCTAGTTGCAGGTTTGAAAATATAATCTTTGCATTTTGATTCAACTTGTTTCTGTACTGTTTTGATGATTCCTATTCCGCTTTTAAATTAACAACTTTTAATTATCTTGTAGATATTTATTTGATTATGATGACCAATTGTCCAATTATTATTTTTTAAATTTTACTTTAAGTGTGTAGATAAATATTTCCACATTTTGTATGCAATATACTGTCAATTTTTTTAATATTATTAACTTTTTATGAAGCTTCTATGGGTATTAGGTTTTATATTTCATTTAATTTTCATTATAATGGCGAAGACAAAAGAAACAGGATACGTTGGTAAGTTAGAAATACAACACCAACGTTCTGCAAATGGGATGAGACTTTCACAAGCATTAAAAAAGTAAACTTTAGACGTTTGCACTTTGTTTACGAAATATTTGTTGCACTTGATTGCATGAAGATTAACGTTAGACATTTATTAATAATAGTGTTTTTGTCAGTATGATAAGAACTTTGTTTTGCACATAAATAAACTTGTCTAAATTATCATGATAATGAATGGACGAAGAAATAGCATATTTACAACCATACCTTTATTTTTAAACGCTTGTTTATCAAACCTTAAGCCTAATGGTTGCTGATGTTCACTCAAGGGCAATTACACAGCGTTTGTAAAAGCACAAAGAATCTTTGTCTTAACAAGAATTCAGTGAACGAAAAATTAGAGGCTTCACGAAAATATAAAGAATACACTTCATAGAATACAGTACTCTTCAAAGTGAAAATAGAAATATAAACACAAAATAATGAAATTTATAACAATTGAACTAAAGATTAAAAAATCGAATAAATATTTGAAGATATGAATAAAAATGCAACCTCAAACAGTAATTGTTCATAATTAGTAACGAACATAATCTAGTTCCAAATTAAAAGTAAAAC
>NW_013666561.1:268798-271656 GCF_000517525.1 Limulus polyphemus | reverse complement strand
TTTATAATCAGTCACAAGAACGTCGAATCTGAATCACTTGAAAAAAACACGGGGGTGCTTAACTTTTTTTCAGGTGTATATATATATATGTATATACTCACACCAGTTCTTGTTAATTGTGTTTTGTTTTTCTTATTCCTGAAGTCTGCATATAAATTTGAAAAAGATAAGGAAAATCTGTTATTTTCAAAGTTTTGCTTTGTACTCCCTCAGCCTTAAATTCAGAACTTGGAGGTTATTTCTTTTCTTTATTCTAGCTTTATACTCTTCAATAATTATTATCTTTGTACTAGCTTCACACTTCTCGACTGTTATATTTTTATTTTAATGCCTCCTTTAGCTCAGTAGTAAATCTCAAAACTTACAACACTAAAATTAGGGTTTTGATATCGGCGTTCGGAAGAAGACAGATACCCCATTGTGTAGCTTTCTATTTATTCTTCTAATTCTAATTTCACACATTTCAATTGTCATTATCTTTATTTGACTTCATACTTTCGGTTGTTAAAAGTATTTTTTTTTTCGAAAAGGTTCATGTACAGAAAGATTTGAACAAAATTAAGAATCTTTAAATGATCTTTACACCAATCAAACTTCGAAATAAATTTCATTCTAAAAAATGCTAGGAAATTAAGAGATTTCCTAAGAAATTCGCTCAATGTAAGTTCTACTAAATTTAAAACTTCTAATCAAAAATAAAAATACTAATTAAAAACACAAATAAAAATTCAAATTAATAATATACTGTGTAAAATATTGCTAAATATACTTGTAATTTTCATAATAACTAATTTCTTTGGTAAATATTACTTTGGGCACTTATTCTTTGTTACTGTTATTATTACAATAAAATATATTTTTATGTAAGTAAAAACGTAAACCACCAAACCATGCACCTTGTTAAACAACCCAGCATCTGTAATGTGATTCTAAACCGTGACGCGTCACTTAAAAACCTCTCATACATTATACGGTTTTGACAAAAATATAGCCTCCCATTGGTTCAGCAGTAAGTCTTAAGACTTATAACGTTAAAAACCCGGTTTCGATACCAGTATTGGTCACAGCAAAGATAGCCCATTGTGTATCTTTGTGCTTTAACAACAACACAAACAAGCAAACAAAATTATAAATGTTATAATAGTTTATTACACTGTGTTCTGTGTTACACGAATTTTTTAGGAGATATATAAACAGTTAGAACTTAACGGGTTTTTTTCTTCTATGGGTGTGTTTAACGAAAATACAGAAATGCAAAATAGGCCCCACATAAAAACCAGTTTCTACCTGTGTTTTTATGCATAAGATTTTATGTTTTCATTCAACTTGGAAAGTGTTTTTCGTGTCAGAACTATGCCACTCAAAACTTGGAAAATAAATTAGATACTTTTTTCATCAATATATGCTAAAATTTCATCTTTGCAACAACAAAACAATATTACGTCAAAACAGCAAAAAACAAACAAACAAAAAATACCTATACCATGGTTTAATAACAGATGAATCACATTATTCTCTTCGTTTAATCTAAGCTTAAGTTTATCAAAGCTATTACTATACATCGAATGTTAACAGTGAGGGTGGCCAATTGATGATCCAGTATTATCTGAACATTATAGATTTTACTTTTCTGGCTTATCGAATTATACAATTATCTGTTTATACTTAGTTGGTTATACAGAATTGCGCCTGTTGATGTGTATTACTTTCAATATTTCAAATTGGTTTATTTCTGATCTGTAGATTTAGCTAGAAGCTCTTAATAATTTATTGCTAAAGTAATTGAAGGAAAGTTAAGGGAAATAAATGTATTTAATTAAGCGAATCATTTCAATAAGACTGAGGTAGTTACCATTTTAATAAGTTACAATAGTTGTGAAGCATTTTAACAATGCAAGCAAAGTGTAGAAATAGTAACTTAGATAAAAATGATAAAAAATGTTAAGAAAATTTAACAAAGACATGTTTATAGATCATCCTGATAAACTATTTTTTGCAATTATGGTTTAAGTGTCATAGAAAATCGGATTTTAGCTTATGGTTTAAAATTTGCTATTACACCAAAACTCTTAAAACATGAAGATATATAACAGTTGTCTAAGCAAACTATATTGTTACGACAGCGGAAGTCACGTGACACAGGGAGCATGCGGCCTGGAGTTTCTCGAATGATCATGAATTTGCCTGTCAGCTCGAGTGAGATCTAGATGCCCCCTTTTTTAGTATATAAGCCTGGCAAAGAAAGTCAGCTGGAGAGAGATAATTGAGTCAACCGAACAGTAGTGACGGTGAGCCGTAAATTGTGTATGTTTTGCAGTCGTCGCATAGAGCGAAGTTATCGAGCTTGTGAATCACTGTGATTTAAGTGTGTATTATAAAAGTTGTTAAGTAAAGAGACGAGAAATGTATTGACTGTGGAAATTCTGTGTATTACAAAGTTGTATCGAGAAAGAATAAATTAGTTTTAATTAAGAAAGGACTTGTATCGCCGAAGTTTCTTGGAAAGAAGTTATACCGGAAATTAACAAACAAGCAGATACGTAACAACATGGTTGGGAAACAGTGAATTGTTTTATAACATAAGAACCTGAATAAATGGCATTGCTTTAACATCTTTTATTATTTCAACTCTGATAGAAAAACCTAATAATATAAACAAGAAGTAGTTTCAGACCATACGAAGGTTAGGCACTAATGAAAATGTAATTATTATAAGAAAATAACGTGGTTATTTTAAATAAAACATGTTATGTCAATAAAGTTAAAGAAATCCTAAACATTAATACTAAATTTGTGAGACTAGACAAAGATCCAACTAAAAACAGAGAAAGTAAATTGCAAAGATACTTATTAAAATT
>NW_013666561.1:264079-268071 GCF_000517525.1 Limulus polyphemus | reverse complement strand
ATGAGAATTCACTGAAGTTAAATGGTTTGTAATGTTCGAACTTTGTAAATGCTCCTGGTCAAATATCTGATGTTTTCTGATTGATAATCGTTATAACAATCACAGCTATAGCTTCCGAAGTTTATAGCACACTGACTTATGCAAACGAATAATAGATACTCTTTTTTTTTTTGGCGCGTCGTGTTGGTTATGTTTATAGGCGTGTGGAGCTACATTAAGCGTTTACGTACATACATATATTGTTGATTCTTACACTCGAAAATCTTCTACAACTTTAGAGACTAGGCGGGAGTTTCGCAATACATATTTAACACTATAAGCTATGCATATTTCTAAATATAAACTTATTCTAAACAAACGTTGATATTAAAATAAATATATAATAATAAATTCGCTACAAAATGTACAACCATGAACTAGTTGGGTTATAGTTAAGTTGTTAAAACCTCTAATTATAAATGAATCAACTATAGAAAGAGTTTTCACAAGAAACGAAAAAATCTTAATTTCAAGAAAAAGTATATTACTCTAGTTCTACCCTGTACTGTATATTATAGAAGATATGTCGACGATGACTTTATCATTTTCAGAGATGAACATGTTGAGCATTTTTTAAACTACCTTAATAACAAACATCCCAATATTAAACTCACTGTTGAACACCAACACAACACAAAGATGGTAAAAATGATTGTGAAATTTTCAATAAAAAGATGTTCTCAGGGTTATATTTTAACTTTAAAAGTTACATAAGAAAAATCTGATTGAAATACTGGTTCATCGAGTATTCAAATTAACCAGCAAATATGAATTTTTTCACAAAGAGATAAAAAAAATATTACGGAATTACTATTGAAAAATGCATTTCCAATAGAAGTTATAAATCAAGTAATCCATAACTATTTAGATAATACGTGTTTTTCCATATTATCAGCCCCCCTCCCAGTGTCACAACGGTATGTCTGCAAACTTACATCGCTAGAAACTGGGTCTCGATACCCGTGGTGGGCAGAGTACAGATAGCTTAACTACAAATAAACTCCATACCATCTTATTAGAATGTAACAAACCAAAAATTGCTCTTGTTTTACCATGCATTGGGAAACAGGTGATTCTGATCAGACATCAGTTATGTAAGATATGTCATTGATTATATCCTTAAGTGACATTGAGATATATGTTTAATCCTTTATGCGGATTACACTGTTCTTTCAGTATAAAGATCGTATCCCTGCCTACAAAACTTCTAATGTGATATACGAATATAACCATTCTAAATATTCTTTAGGTTATATTAGTTCCACCACTAGGTGGCTAACAGCCTGCTTACAAGAACTCGATAACTTAAGATCAACGTCATATTCAAGTATTAAAAAACATGCGCTGTAAGAATGTGACGAATTCGTGAATAGAGGACAATTTAATACCCTTGCAAGAGCCAACGATAAACACGAACTGCAAATAAGGGAAAGTTATTGGTTAATATACGCAAACCGAGGTTAAACGAGCAGAATAGTGCGGTTCGTATTATTGAATTTATGAGAATTAGAGATATTTAGAAGTGAATATAAGGATATTACTTCAAAGAAAAATCGTAAATAACCACAGCTTATCAAAATAAGAATTCTATTTTTATGTAATCCCTTCTTTCACGAACGAGACGACGTTGAGTCTGCAATAGAGATTTCACATATTAGTTCTGATACCGTTCATTTGAAGTATTTATTTCATTTATGAAAACACGCTTCTCGTTAGATTGTTACTATTCAACGTAAGATCATATATTGCAAAACCCACAATATTAAAACGCTATACTTCTGAAATTATTACAACTGTAGAACAGAATTTTTTTCTTGTATTAGCGAAGTTTTCGATTTAAATACAGTAAATCGTTGATGCCTTTTTCTTTTATCTAAAAATATGCTTTAAGAATAATCAGAAATTAAATTATTATGACATTATATCTTATATTTTCAATATCACTTTTTAAAAATATTTTTTATAATTACAGTATTTCAAACTAGAATAAACAGAGATGACGTTCATAGCACTCTGACGTCATGACTAATGTAAGAGAAGCCTTAAATGCTACCCTTCAACATAAAGTTATTAAAACAATTGTTTAAGAAAGCCTTTTAATGCGATAAAAATACTTCGACAAAGTTATTGCGTTTGTCTACGCCAAAAGATATATTTTAACCGTACAGGTTACATAAGGTTACAACTCTCAATTGCAATTTATTAATAATTTGTTATTAGTTTGTTTGTTTTTAATTAAGCATAAAGCTACACAATAGGCTATCTGTACTCTGTCACCACGGGTATCTAAACCCGATTTCTAACGTTGTTATTAGTACACAACTTATATTCCAGAGCAGTACATATAAACAGACGGTGATACGTTATATATATATTGTTACGTCTCCGTTAGTTAGTTGATTTTCCGTAACTTCGTTCCGACGAAACTTTAGCGACACAAGTCCTTACTTAATAAGACTGGTTTATTCTTTCTGAATATAACTTTACGATACACTTATTTTCAACAGTCGCTCTATAACAAACGCTATATCAACGAACGTCAACAATACTTTTGACTGCAGATCAATTACTCACTATCTACACCTTCCCGCGTCACGTTGTCCCTTCATATATATATACCAGCGTAACCTATTTCTAGTAAGAACTTGAACATTCGACAAAGTACATGATAGTTCAAGAACCGTTGCGTCACAGTGTCATGTGACTCGCTGACGCAACAATATATCGTAATGATCATAATATAAATGTAATTTACATAACAATAATTAAGCTTTCAGAAAACAAAATTTTTTTCGTGTAAAATCATCTTATTTGCATAACAAATTATATGAGAACTTCTAGTGACAAGTTGAATAAACACCGTTTTAAAAATATCTTGTGCGGCACTTTATAGGCTAAAATCTCTCTTCCTCTGTAAGGTTTCTGTAATGGCAGATTACCCACGACTTACATACAATGATTATCACTGGCATGATAAAGTAAAGTATCGCAGTGAAAACTGTACCAACATTTACGGCTTTGTTATACTTACCTCAGGAATTCTGGGTTTTTGCGAGTACTCAGCATATGCTATTGAATTCATGTATTTTCTGTATGAGCAAACGACCACTTTTCAAAAGAAATAATGATAATAATTGTAAAATCGTCAGGAGACGTATCTAGGTTCGTAAGTCCTAGCGTGCATATATACATATTTAAATGAAGTCTGAATAATCTAAAAGCATATACAAAAAGGTTTATCTGTTTTTTAAACACTACACACCGTTGGTAAGAAACCCCAATTTTTAACAAAATAAGACTGCGAGCTTACCGCCGAGCCACTTATAGTGAGGCTTTTAAAAGCGAAGCCCTTTGAAGAAAAACTAAAAACTATTTTGGCTCCATCTGGTACACATAAATGCCATTTATTAAGATTAATAATATATCTGAAATTTCAACCGCTGACATATGAGTACAAGTTTTCTCTTTTGTGTGTGTGTGATCTTATTACAGGTATCATAACAGAACTATTTATTTTAAACAAGCTGAGGTACTCGTCCTTTGTCCAGGCTAGGAACGTTAAAAAATATGGGGGGTAGATGCTATGATAAATAACACAAAAATCCTAACTTTCACACAATTATTTATAACATAACATATTATTACAGTATTCATTATTACCTCACCAAAAGTTTTGTATAAGCTTTAAGAACTGAATATGTATATACTTAGAACATTGCGATGATCATTGACTTTGTAGAAAGAGGTAACGGCAAAAATAATAGAGGTAGGGATGCTTTCTGTTACCCGCTTTCAACACCCAGCTCTTAATGCCATCCCACAGTGTTTCACGTGCTTAATTAATTGCCGCAGAAGTGTCTTACGGGCCGAAGTTGAAAGGTCACAGGTCAAAGTAGGAAGTGGGTATAACTCAAGAAACGGCTCTTCATATTGTTGCGTCATCGAGATCACAT
>NW_013666561.1:242553-263291 GCF_000517525.1 Limulus polyphemus | reverse complement strand
GGAGTAGACACTTCAGCTGAGTTTATGTATTCTTTCAATAGTGGCGGCCATTTTTTTTTCATTGCATTCCTTCATTAAGTCTCTGAGATATATAAGACGTTTGTGTGCCCCTCTCCACACTGTGCATGTGTGTTATTGAAAATTTAATAAAGTTTGTTTTTTGGACGTGGCGCCATCTATGAATGTATTTAACTTATGCCAAAGATAATAAATACTCAAAAACAGCAATAACGGGAGAGGGGTTGTGAACCTCCATTAACATGTCCCTTATTCCAAGCTATCATCCCACAAGGTGTCGTTGAGATTGGTCCAACGACCTAGGAGTAGTTAGCTAACAGACAGACAGACACACACAGATTTTTGTGCTTTATATATATATATAAGATTATGCATCAACTGATAGCGCCCCAAACTTTACTGAAGTCTCAATATAATAGTGAGTCTTTGTTTGTTTATTATTAAGCACAACGATACACAATGGGCTATCTGGGTTATATCTACCGCGAGTATCAAAGCTCGAAAGTTTAGCGCTATAAGCCATCAGACTTAATGCTAAGTCACCAGAAGGCTAACACTAAGGCACGCACACTGCCTTGGCGAAATTTTAGAAACCCTGACCTAATAGTGAGTATAGGCTCACCCACCGTGCGCCTTGGTGACAGCCTGAATACGTTGCAGGTTCCACCAGATTTTCCCCATTCTTCAATGGCCGGGCGTAGCCTAGAAGCTAGCGTGTTCGAACCAGAAATCCGAGATTTCATGGTTCGCGGCCCATTGTTGCAAAAAAAAACGCTTACTGCACTTTGAGGCTGTGGCTGTGGCTGCACTATAAGAGTAGCGATCAAACCCCACTGTTTGGTTGGGCAAGCTCAAGAGTTAGCGTAAAGTGTTGGTCTCTACTGTTTTCCTCTAGTCTATAAGCTCAAAAGTTGTGTCGCTTTTCGCGAAAATTCTGAAACAAAAAACAAACTATTTCAAAGTGTCAAAGTTTTACAACAGTAGATAGATATACGTGTCTGTTCAGTGATTTCTCTCTTTCTCTGAATATCTTTATACAGCTATCTGTACAGTGATTTCTCGTTCTATATATATATATATATAGCTGCCTATTTGTTCATGTCTCTCTTTCCCTGCATATCTATATATACCTATCTGTCTCTTATTTTTCTATATACACACACACACACATATATATAGCTATCTGTTTATCCATGCTTCTCTTTCCCTGTATATCTATATATAGCTATCTGTTTAGTGTTTTCTTTCTTTCTCTGTGTATCTATATATTGTTATCTGTTTATTCATGTCTCCCTTTCCTGTATATCTATATATACCTATCTGTTTATTTATGCCTCCTTTTCTCTGTATCATGGAGTTGGCCAAGGTACTCAATAAGCATAATACAAATATGCAGGCAAAAAAAAAATCAACAATGACAGAAACTTTTACTTTAAAAGTTGATTGTCATTCCCTTTCATTTGTTTCTCTACCCAACAAGCCCCAAAACAAGGCAATAAATAGTTGCTAAGATCCAAACCAAAAAAAGGGGAACAGCCCACCAAATTGTTCATCTTTCTTCTTCTTGTTTCAGTAGAAATAACTCTACAAATACTTTATCACCAACGTCAGTTTAAATCTAAATCCACTCGATGTGTTTCTGGGCAGTGCACGATGTCATCGCTTAATCGTAATAACTAGTAGTAATAAAAAAAAACATTACCCTTTGAAGATAGATTTTTTATAGAAATGTGATTTTCTTTTAATAAGCTTAAGTGTAGGATGATACAAGAATTATCAGCCAATAACAGATGAACATCAGATGACTGTAACATGTAGAATACTCAATGCTTTGTGCACTATACAATCGGTGTATTTGAGGAGCCAACCCCTGTGTTATGTATGAAGTGAAGGAGTAAAAAAATCAATACACATAATATTAAGTTTTATTGCACACATTCATAAAATATGCTAATTTTCAGTCAGGGGGAAAACGTCACAAAACAATTAATAAGAACATTTTGTAAATGTAAAATGATGTAGGGATGGCAGTGCCAAAAATACTCTAAACATGAATATAGGGATGATACAGCTATACATAGAGAATTTCTACATGACTTTCAGGATAGGCATCAATGTAGCGTAACTAACAGCCTGGGACTTACGTACAAGGAAAACCAAGTTGAGTCAAAACATGTCTTGATTATTACAGACTCTCGCTACGAGGTTGATCAATTTGACCGACCTCGTAACCACTTTGTACTCATGCATTTTACAGTGTAACATTAAATTTCAATATTGAAAGTCATGTAGGAATGATCTACGTATAGCTGTATCATTCCTATGTTCTTGTTTGTATTGTTTTTTGCACTGCCATTCCTACATCATTTTACATTGGCAAAATATTTTTTATTACTTGTATTTATGTCTGTTTATTTACGTCTCTCTGCCCTGTATATATCTATATATAGCTATCTGTTTGTAATCTCGATCTTTATCACTATCTATACATGCCTATCAATTTAAAAATTTATCTCTTTCCCTGTATATCTTTAATTTAAATATATCAATCTTTATCTGTTTTTATGTATACCTATTTATTTAGAGATCTCTCTCTTTCTATATAGTTTATTCAACTGGTTTCGCCTATTTCAGTCTAGCTAGAACCGGAATTTCGATCTGATATTCATACTTTCTCAATCGATGCTCTTGCGTTGGCAAGCATTGATTTTTATTCTAACCAACATTTTCTACAATCCTTAGTGTATTTTACGAACTAGTCTTGATTTGTCATTAACACTTTCTAGATATTTTGAAGTACTCGTGGACTAGTTCAAACTCTAACGCCCTTAAGACGTTTTTAAAGTTCAACTTTTAACTGGAATGCATTTTCTTTCTGTTTGTTTTTATATCAACCGATTGAAGGAGTCGTTTACAAGAGAAATCTACTTTGTTTTTGTACTCGTTTCTTTTCGTCTTTCCTCACTCATAACTCTCATTTCAGCATTCAATTGCCTGCGTAGTTTCCATAACAAAAAATTAGATCTGTCCATATAGTTATAAGTAATATTTTTTTATTTTTAATTAAGTGTACTGTAGGGATGGCAATGCCAAAAAAGTACAGAAACAAAGTAAGAATGAATACATAAAACCATACAAAAATTATTACATAAGTAGCCTGTAAATACTGTGTCAATCTTCCAAGCTTATGGTTATTAACTACTGTGAGACTGTATAGCACTATTCATTTTAAATGATTTTATTGAAACCTGAATTCATGCAACTGACAGGAATTTAACATTTTGTTGCAGATAAAAGTTATTCTTGGAAAGATGTGGCTACTTATGTAGTGATTTTTGTATGGTTTTGTGTATTCATCCCTACCTTGTTTCTGTACTTTTTGTGTTACTTATTTCCCCTCTTTCTTTAAGCAATTTTTAAGCAAATATAGTTCAATGGTAATATATATTGTTAATATCATATCAGTTTTGTCAGTTTCTTCATTGCACTTGTAGAATGACCTCAGATATTGATAATACACCATACAGTTGGCTACAATAGATTGTTATTAATCACCGGTCATAATCTTGACCTCTTGGGACTTAATGTTGAGGAACGTACAGTAAGGAAAGAACATTTAAAACCTTATAGTTGTATCATCGCTATATTCATGTTTACATTATTTTTGGCACTGCCATCCCTACATTGTTTTTCATTTACAAAATGTTTTTTATTACTTGTTTTATGACCTTTTTCCCTGACTGAAAGTTAGTGTATTCTATGAATGTGTGTAGTAACATTTAATATTATGAGTATTGATTTTTTTACTCCTTCACTTCGTACATAATGTAGGGGTTGACTTCCTAAAGACACCGATTGTATAGTATACAAAGCATTGAGTATTCTACACTACAGTCAGTTTTAGAAGCGCCATATTTCTGTAAAAAAAGCTAACTTCAAGGGGTAATGATAACATCGTTTACGTTAGACTTATGACTTTTTTAGCTTATGCTAAGTGATAGTTTGTTCTCTCAATATCATTTAAAAGTGTTGCTAAAGTGGAGAACTGGAGAACAAAGTGACAATTTTTATTTTCTTCTTTTCCTACCCTAGCAGTGAAACACTCGATAGTGGCAATCAGGTGCTCAAATAAGGCTATAACTCAACTTTAGCATATATTTTTAAGCATCATAGAATAACAGCTCGAATGCGGCAACCAATATTATTTTGATCCATCCCTACATACTAGACACTACAGTACTAGTGATAAATAACATAGAGGACTGTGGTATGTGTTTTGATTTATTTCCTTACCTTCTGCTTCTTGTCTACGCTCATGTTCAACAAGGTTATATATGTGTGTATGTATCTATATACGTTTGTTCAAATATATCTATCTATCTATAGGAGTATGATAAACATTTTCTTACAAGTGATTTTGTGATGAAAGATATGATATTTTTGTTATCGATTTTAGGTTTATTATAAAATACGCAAACATATCTAATTCTCTCTCTATAGCCGCTTACTATAGTCGGAAGGACCCTTCTTTCCATGTATATACTGATATTTTACCAGTTAAATACACCGAAGAAAACTCACCTATAAAGGAGTAATTTCGATTTTTTATTTGGAGAAAATAATTCCGTTTGACTGCTGTAATATTGTAGTCATATTCAATAAAAGATTTTCAGTGTCAAAAATATTCAAGGTCCCCAAAACATTCAAAGGGAAAATTACATGGGCTTTGAAAAGAGTAGTATAAATATGAATTGGAGATATTTTCACGAATGTATAATACATACTCCAGCGGAGGGAGGGAGTAGCTCGTATAATGTTTTCAAGAAATGTGGAGAGGACGTTACTTATCATTATCAATCAACCTGTAAATATATTGACCAGCTGCAACTTTTGTGGACTCGTGTGTGTTTCCCAGTACTGTGTTTATAATAACTAATGTCCAACAATATCTGTTTCAAAACTTTGCCATTTAATGTATACCTTTTCAGAAGCGGGTAGTTGGTGTGACGAAAAAGCATACGTTTTTTACGCTCGTGAAAATGTCAGAACCTGTGTATGAACCCTTAAAAGTAATGAACAGTTAGTAGGTTAGAACAGTGTTTCTCAACCTTTTTATGCTCATGGCTCCCTTTTGAGTTTGATTTATCTTAGTGAACCCATCCTTCGTAGACGCTGTTACTTAGGAAAAAAGTTACTTTATTTCCACACTGTTGATTTATAATATATTTATAATATTATAACATTATTTTTCAATATTGTATTGTTTTTAAATATTTTGTTTATAACATACTGTTTACTTATACAAGTAAAAAATATTCTGTTAATCATTGACATTTTCTTCAGTGTGATCCTTGGCCTTGATGAACACTTGAGAGTTTTTGAATGTCCAGTTGCAGTGAGGTCAGTGATAAGCAAAGATCACCTCTCTTCATAACATCAAGGCGGTTATGTATTTTTGATAGCAAATAAGTCAATAAGTACAATCAAAACAACATGAAATGCCATTTTATACGACACATTTTGTATTACAAGAAATGGAAATTAACACACGCTCATTTAAAAAAAAACAATAATAAACAAAACGACAACAACACAGAAAACACTAGCTCGCATAAACACAGTTCAATACCTCCGGAAATGTCATTTCATATAACACATGTTATTATTAGAGGAAATGTGATTAAATAAATGTTCATAAAGATTACGCAGGAAATTTCGGTTCATACGTATATTAATTCGTCAGAAAAAATCTATAACGTGTTGAAACCTCCAGATGAAGAAACTTCCATCAATACTCCGATATTTTGAATATATCAACAATACATATATCAGTATCACATAAAAACTTATAACAGCCATTGTTTTTTGTTGTTGTTTTTTATGTAGCTTTATCATTCAACAAATAATCAAATTTCTGACGTTTCCTTACGAAACACAAATACAAACATTGTGTTAAAATTACCAATAGCCTTACTAAATACAAACAACATATTGTAAACTGTGCATAGATTTATTAAATATAAAAATATATTGTATAAACTGTACATAGCCTTACTAAATACGAACAATATAGCGTATAAACTGTGAATAGCCTTACTAAATACAAACAACATATTGTAAACTGTGCATAGATTTATTAAATATAAAAATATGTTGTATAAACTGTACATAGCCTTACTAAATACGAACAATATAGCGTATAAACTGTGAATAGCCTTACTAAAAACAAACAACATATTTTATAAATTGTGAATAGCCTTATAAAAACAAACAATATATTTATAAATTGTGAATAGCCTTACTAAAAACAAACAACATATTTTATTAACTGTGAATAGCCTTATTAAATATAAACAACTTGTAAATCGAGCATAGCCTAACTAAAAAGAAATCACATATTGTTACTGTGAATAACCTTATCAAATACAAACAAAATAGATTAAACTATGCTTAACCTTATTAATACAAAGCTTAAAGTTTGTTCTTTTAGAGCAAAACCACGTTGGCCTATCTGCTATGTCCAACGCGGGGAATAGAACCCTGGATTTTAGAGTTGTAAGTTTGTAAACTTACCTCTGTCCCATCGGGGGTCTAATGCAAATTATTGTAAGACGTGAATAGCCTTACTAAACATAAACCAGTTGTTGTATAAACTGTACCTAGACTTACTAAATACCAAAACATGTTGTAAACTATGCATAACCTTATTAAATACAAACAATATATTGTAAACTACGTATAGCGTTACTAAATACAAAAAAAAACGTATTTTAAGTTGTGCATAGTCTTACTAAATAGAAACACCTTTCTTCAAACAATTAACTTCAAATGTAACAATCTTTCTTGAAACTGTACATTTGCATGTATATGAACTACTACATTTATTTTGTGTCTGCTAACTGAAAGAAAACTGTTTATATTGTTAAGAATTCAAAACCAAGGTATTTCTGTTTCGGCCAACTTATTCAACAGTCTATTATGTTTTCTTTAGTACCACTACTATGATCATAAAATTTTTTTTGAAAGAAAGAAAATCCTTTCTCCTTCAATCTCTTCATTGGACTTTATTCTCCACATACAGTTTGTGGATTAAAATCCAACTGATATTCAGCAATCACAAAATCCAATGGAAAATATCTTAAACATTTAATAAATATCTATCTTATTCTTATTAATCACATTTTAAGGTTGAATTTCAGAATCTTTGGATTCCCACCTAACTTATAACTCTAGAAGTCAGGTGTCGTTATCCGTGACGAGTTTTGTGCTTAATAACGATCAAAGAAACCGTCTAACTATTTGACAAATTGTACTTGGTCAAGGTTTTCGATGTTACTTTTCTTTGGTTAAATATCACTTAGGGATTTTTATTTTAATAATTTCAATCCTGAAAAAATAATTCATAATAAGCTAACCATTATATAGAATTGTATATTTTGTAATTGAGAAACAATAATATATCCCCTAACAAACAAGAAAAGAATATCTAAAAGAAAAGAAGAGTCATTTTCTTTTTTCTTTTTTGGTCTCCTCTGAATGAGAACAAAGGCGTCCTCCCCTCCCCCAGTGGCACAATGGAATGTCTGCGGCCTTACAACGCTGGAAACCGGGTTTCGATACTCATGGTGGGCAGAGTACAGACAGCCCATTATGTAGCTTTGTGCTTAACTTCAAAGACGTGTAAGTCTATCTTATCCATGTAAGACTTACCTTGTCCATGTAAGGCTCGTTTCATTCATATTAAACATATTTTATGTATATACGATATATTGATCAATGAAGGACAGCGCTGTAAGACTTTATTCCGCATCGAGACCGAACAGAGTGATACATTTAAATATTTTAATATAATTTCTATCAAAATATTGACATAATATGACTGAGCTGTACAGTTTGAATAATTAGAATTTCAAATGAAGATAGATTTTATTCTATGTTTTGACGTAACTGAAAAAAAAAGTTAAATAATGCTATCATATTAAACAACGCGAGACGTCAAACCAAAGCCATATTCATATATTCATATATATATATATATATAACAATTATTTAATTATATATATATCCTGTGACCTACAATTCAGACCCAATAAAGTGAATAAAAAATTATAATTGAAACATATATAACAAGCAGGTGTGCCCTAATGGGTCTGCGGTAAGTTTATGGACACGTACAACAGATAGCCCAATGTGGCTTTACTCTAAAACAAACAACAATAATAATAAGCAGGTTGCTTAAAATAAACGTAGCATTGAAACCACCTCCAAAGCAAAAAAGATGATTTAATTGTGAAACTTCGAACCATTTATATCTAACCAGTTCCACAAGTAACTTTCACAGCATGATGAATTTATTTAATCGAGAATGATTCTATTTAATCTGATGGCCTAGACTGCAGGTAAAAGAAGTATCTTCGTTTCTTGCAGGAAAAATATTAAATGTAATGTCAAGTTGTTGTCTGTTATAGCCATTTATTCTTATTAGTTTACCAATAATTATTTTCAAATATTTAGAAGCTGGTCGTTGTCTGTATACACAGTGGCAAGTCTGTAAAACTATGACCATATTTTTTTGTGAAACAAAACACTGTTTATCTTATTCAAAGAAGGTAATTAAAACATTGCCAATTAATAATTGTTTTGTATTTCATTTGCTGTAGACGTTGCGTGCAAATTTGTTGTTTGCTAAATTGATATTTAAATCTTGATAATGTAGTTTATACTTGTATAATTTTTTTCTTGTTGAGAAGTTTTCTTAAAAGGACAGATATAGATCTGTTATTATTTGGACTATCAATAGCACTAACTGGAACACCTTTAATTTGATTATAGTATATGCATATGTAAGTTCTAGCTTAAGCTCATTATTTCAATTCACACTTACTTGCATGAATTCTCTGTATTCATCTGTTGATATTTGTCGAATTGGACATATTCTTGGAAAAAACAGGCCGGTTTCGGTCTATGACAAGTTACATTATGGTTACGCATGCGTCACTCTGTGAAACCTCTTCACCACCATGAATGTTACTGTGACATGTTTAGACAATTGAAACTTAATCGTCAATTTATTTGTTAAAATGCTTATCAAATAACCACCAGAATTCAGCTTAGATTTTATATTCCTATTCGTAAAAGCCAAGATTTCAATTCAGGAAGATTTTTGGAGGAGTGTTTCAAAGCTATTTTCGAACGTTAACGTACTGGTAGTATATGTTTTGTTTAAAATGATATACATTCTGTTTATAGTAGTTACCATAACAACAGAAGCATGCACATGTATAGTGTAAGGTAATAAAGATTATATTTTTAGTAGCTGTTCGATAAGTGCACCCTACTTCTTGTACTTTGCGAAATACAATGGATCAATTCATACATAATAGTTACTTACTTACAAATGAGACCAGAAGATGGCAGCACTACTCTATAGCAACCAGTGACAACTTATAGCAAGCAACCACCGCATTCCACAGTATTTCGTGTTCCCGACTTTTAGAGAAGCTGAAAGTTTTTAGTTGGATCAACGACTGGTAAGTATTTCATTGAGTTGGTAATTAATATTGCTAATTTTTTCTTGCATCTGAAAGATAGATAAGGTATCGTCTTTGAAAATTTGAATCTAAGTAAGAAATGAATATCTATTTACAAGCAATTAAAGAATATTATATTATAAGCTTAAATTTTGAGACTACTTTTTTATTTATACTAACTGATGAGAAACGGGCTCTTCTGCTAAGAAACAATTACAGCTTGTTCTTATTTAAAACGGATATTGCATCATTGATGTTTTATTAGATCAAAGTATCTTCTAAGATCGTTGTTCACTATAAAAATGTCCTTTCTTCTTCTATTCAATAAGACTGTGGATCACTTTATCTTTGTCTTTACTTCCTATAATTATAGAGAACTGAAGATCCTATTTACTTAAACCTTGTAGCATAATTTCTAGTTCTAAAATGTTGATTCATTTTTATAATAAAGTGACTATTGTAAAAAAAAAAAACACAACTAAATTGAACAATCATATTAACAAACGTATTAGTTGTTATTACTAGTTTTGAGAAAAATACAACTCTGCAATGTTTGGTGTTAAATAATTGTTTGTTTGTTTTGAATTTTGCGCAAAACTACACGAGGGCTACTTGCGCTAGCTGTCCCTAATTTAGCGGTGATATAGACTAGAGGGAAGGCGGCTAGTCATCGCCATCAACCATCAACTCTTGGGGTACTTTTTTTTTTTTTGCCAACGAATAATGGGACTGACCGTCACCTTAAAACGTCCCCACGGCTGAAAGGGGGAGCATGCTTTGCGCGACCTTCAGATTGCGAGTCGAGCGCCCTAACCACCTGGCCATGTCGGGCTGGTGTTAAATAAATCAAAGCTAACTTTCAGCGTTAAGTTTTAAAATTGATAATAAAATACATAAAGAAATGAAACAGAAACCCTAATAGTTACAAAGTTAGTTTCAATTCCACGTCTAGGTGTTGGAACATAAATTATGTAACATAAATGTAAATAAGCAAAATATTATAGCTTATACATATTCTAATTTTTCATCAGAATTGGACAGATGGTAAAAATACTGCTCTGTTTAACGCCAATTGTATTTAACCAGCTTAAATTTTTATGGTTCTTAAAAAAATACAAATATAACTAATCTGCGTGTAAGGTAACTCGGCCAGGCCTAAACTGGAGACCGTGAGAATCATACTTGCCATGAATCATATTATCGTATTATTTAAACATATTTTCAATACATTATATCTATTTCACTACGTAATGAAAAATCCTTACCATTAAACTCTCATACCTTGAAGGTAGGGTTTGTCACAAGAAACATTTTAATGTAAAATCTCACGTATGGAAACCATATTTATACTATCTGTATACACCCCCACCCCTTAGAAAAACGTTATATACCGTCGAAATGTGAACTATTATAACAGGCTTTGTTACATATTGCATCAAACCCATTCCTTTAACCCAGCTGGCATAAAATGCTCAATAAAATGATTTTTGATTATAGTAATTAAAAAAACGTGTAACTTCAAATATTTACCACTTGTATTTTTTTGTACTTTATATTTCGTTTTGGAGTTTTCATATATTCATAAATGATACATATACATACTGTAACTAACAATAACACTAATCTAATGTTATATCCAGCGTATTTACAAGAATAAAAAATATATATACTGGCTCCCCAGTGGCACAGCAGTAAGTCTGCGGAGTTACAACTCTAGAAACCTGGTTTCGATACCCGTGGTGGGCAGAGCACGGATAGCCCATTGTGTAGTTTTGTGCTCAACTTTAAACAAACAAACAAACATCTTTAAAGTGTTTTTCACCTATGTACAAATAACTGATGTGTTACAACTCACTTATCGTTGTTCCTGGTTGAACATTGCAAGGTGCATTGCTAACACAGTGAAATAATTTTTGTTACATTTAATCTGTAGGTTAGAATTCATCTGTATTACTGATAAAAGTATGGTTGAGTAGTTTTGTAGAAGTTTTGTTCGAACACGCTTATTCCCTCATTTTTGTTCTTTTCTTATCACAGAACATACATTAAGCTTTTGTTAAAATTTCAACTCTTTCGTTTCTTCTTTACTTATTATCGAACATACAACATGCTTATGTTGAATCTCAACTCTTTCTTTGATCTTTTCTTATTACTGAACATACATTAAGCGTTTGTTAAAATGTCAACTCTTTCGTTTCTTCTTTACTTATTGCCGAACATACAACATGCTTATGTTGAATCTCAACTCTTTCTTTGATCTTTTCTTATTACTGAGCATACATTAAGCTTTTGTTAAAATGTCAACTCTTTCGTTTCTTCTTTACTTATTGCCGAACATACAACATGCTTATGTTGAATCTCAACTCTTTCTTTGATCTTTTCTTATTACTGAACATATATTAAGCTTTTGTTAAAATGTCAACTCTTTCGTTTCTTCTTTACTTATTATCGAACATACAACATGCTTATGTTGAATCTCAACTCTTTCTTTGATCTTTTCTTATTACTGAACATATATTAAGCTTTTGTTAAAATTTCAACTCTTTCGTTTCTTCTTTACTTATTATCGAACATATAACATGCTTGAGTTGAATCTCAACTCTTTCTTTGATCTTTATTACTGGATATACATTAAGCTTGTGTTAAAATTTCAACTCTTTCTTTGCTTATTCCAACTGAACATACGATATGCTTGTGTTGAATTTCAACTCTTTTTTTTTTATTCTTTTCTGATTACCGAACGTACAGTATACTTGTGTTAAACTTAAAACTCTTTCAATGAATATTGTAATTTATTTTGGCACCAGTCTCACAAGATGAACAACTCAAGCTCCAGGAAGACGCGGGTTTTTTAAGCTATTCTGGATGTCTCGTGTTTGAAAACACAGAGAGAAAGATTGGAATCTTGATTTTTGATGCCAAAACTATAATTAATGTAGTCTAGTTTAAAAATCAGAGAAGGAAGGGTGATAGAAAGAAACTAAAAACTTTTTTAAATATTGAACTCAGAAAATCAATAAAACAATCAAATTGTGTTTCGAAATAATGAAAGTAATCTTATTCTATTTGATGTCTGGATTAAATCCTTATTGTTGTACTTAATGACAGTCTGTATATGTCGAATATCGTTAGATGCAAGTATAAAAGGCCCTCTCAAAATAAATATATTTCAAATTATAACAATTTTGTTTGAAATAATCCCTTCATTATATAAGAGCAAAAACAGTTGTCATGACAACAGACTGTTTCATGCTGCTTACCCGTAGTAAAATAATAAGCTCAGAAAAGAGATCAGAGAAACATCAATTCACCTAATAATTCTGAAGTGAGAGAAGGAAATATAAAATAGTAACTTCATTTCGGCCACATCTATTCAGTTTCACCAAACTTATATAACAAATCTTCTGACCCCTTTAAAATGCCTGAAGAATCCAACACTCAAAGCAATCAAAAGTTCATAACCCACTAACTAACAATTAAGACATTGCTGAAATTCCCTGAAAATACCAGTGGAAACAGTCGACAAAAATGGCATCAATTGGTCTGTCACTTGAAGAAAGGACTTCTTCATTTGAATTCCTGTAGTTAGACACAAAAATACTCTTATTTTTATTTTTCTCTGGCCCTGTTCTTCTCTTGTCTTTCTTATTTTCTATCTTCACCCTTAGCTTTTCTCTTTTGTTCTCTTCTCCTTGCTCTTCGCCCATATTTCCCCTTTCTGTTTTCCTCCTCTCCTTTGTATTATTGCTTCCACCTTTTTTTTTTCTCTGATGCTTATTTCGTCTGACCCTTTTTGTCTTGCTTTCTATTGTTTATGTTAGGCTTTATTCTTTTGTTTTTCAGGCATAAAATTTCTCCTTTGAGGTTTGGTCTACTTCCTGACTTCCCTTTCACGTGTAGCAACTGCTTTTCCACAGCCTGTTGCAAAATGTGAATAGAAGTTATACCAAGACGTTGTGGTTTAAATCAATTGGTGTTGTAGAAGTTATACCAAGACGCTGTGGTTTAAATCACTCGATGTTGAAGAAGTTATACCAAGACGCTGTGGTTTAAATCACTCGGTGATGTAAAAATTATACCAAGACGTTGTGGTTTAAATCACTTGGTGTTGCACATGTTGCTCTTCCTCGTTTTCCCTCATTCTATAATTTTATTTCTCAGGTTGTTTTTGTTTTTTTCTGAATTTTAATAAAAGTAATTCAACCATTTGATGTTCAGATGTATGCCACACATACTGAAAGCCAGTTACGGAAATATGCTTTTGATGGTTTCTGAATATATATATTTAGTTTAGCCTTTTATTTTTTTTTTAATTCTTGGTGACGTTTTATTAAGTATTATTATAGTTGTACCATCTTATAATCAACTAAGAATACATGTGTGTTTACATTGTACATATATTTATTGTATTGTACTGAATTAATTCATTTATTTATTGAATGTTTTTATTATGTGCATATTGTACATAAAATGTTTCTTTTACTTTACTATGTACAATGTTAAAATGTTTATAAACTATTACAGCTTGTTGTAATTTTGACAGATTATTATATAAACTTACTGAGATTTTACTAAGCACTAATGAGATTAGAAAGCAGAATAAGGCACGCATCACCCTCCTCAATACCGCTAACATTCGCCTCTATCCATAAACAAAGGTCACTTTTGGGTCATGTTATTTAGCTCATTCGTCATACTGATAAAAAGAAGTAAGTGCCTCCAGATAATCTTGAATTTACTTACACAGAGTAATTTTCAAATCATTGATGAAAAGTAGGACTGGACGCGCTGAACAAGAAAAAAATTTGAATGTTCGTCCCAGAGGAAAACAATTACTTGTAAAATGTATCCACATTACACACTTATACATGTGGGACGGTTTCAGTGGTATAAAAATATGCATACGACACATGTGATAAACCTAAGATATGCCGGTTATCATAAGAATAATTAGATATCAAAATAAGATATGTATCATTAGAAAGTTGTTGCCATTAAAATAACTTTAAGGGGGCTAATAGATGTCCATAAAACCTAATACAATGTTGAATGCTTTGGGGATTTCCAGAAACATAAGAAACATGTATGTACAACAGAATGATTTTGTCATGGAATATTAACAGAAAAACAATCTATGGAAAAGTACAGTGAATCACAACATCAAAAATATGGTAAAAATACGTTTACATATATTATTTCTGTTCGTCAGATCCGTTAAACTCTTTGGATTTGGGATTCCATGGTAAAGTTACTGTAGCTGTATCTATTGATTACATACTTTACATCATCACATGAACAAAACTTCTACAATGAAAAAATTAAGAACATTGTTCAAGAAAATTAGAGATTTTTATTTAAAACAGAATACAAGCTTCGAAGTTTATATAGAGTCTTTAATCAGAAGTATCCATTAGGGTGTTTGATCAGTCGTCAAGACAACCTATTGTACACAAACGTATATATAAACCGCACAGAAGATCTAGGACAAAGTTTAAGAAGAATAAAACACTAGATACGATGGTAATAAAATCTAGGAAAACCTTCATTTGACACAACTTTTCGGGCTTAAACCCTGTTTTTAAACATACATCACCTGAAGAATGGATTAGGCCCGAAACGTTGTGTCGAATTAAAGTTTTCCTAGGTTTATTACCATCGTATCTATTGTTTTTCTTTCTTAAGACAATTTATTGATCATGTTATTATCAAGAAAGTAAGAACTTCATTTGAAAATAACTACCTAGTTAGATGTAGTGTAGAACTAATGAAACTCCAAACTCTGTGATTAGTTTCTGGAAGATTTAATGAGATATTAAACGTTACATTATATTGATTTGCTTTTCTATGGCAACTCATTTCTTGAACGAGGAATAATAGCTAAGTATGAAGTATTGTTTGTGACCTTTAACCCCCATACACCAGGTTGAACAACTTGTTTTATCTTATCTTTTACTGTTGTTATTTATGGGTTTCAATTTATATTAGTGTTCAGTGCTTAGTGTTGGGGTTTTCGTGGATGTTTCGTTTCGGTATTTTATCCATCATGACAGCGTTGGTTGCAATAACATGTAACGTCTTTTTTTATATGCTTTCGAAGATAATAATCCTGCATAAACAAATAGAAGCAACTTGACTAAGTAGAAATAAAAATATTTTTGAAAAGTTTGTATAAGAAACATTAATTTATTTTGATATTAATGTGAATTACAAAAAAATAATTTTATAATATTATATTATCTCTTCACTTAAAACGCTAAACTCTGAGGTTCAATCCCCGCGGCGGACATGGTGCAGATAACCCATTGCGTAATTTTGTGCTAAACAAAGCAAAAACATCTTTTGACTTTGCTCTCGTCTTCTCGTGATGGTGAAAAAATAGATGACAATGCTATAATGGTTTTTTTTATTTTTATTTTCAAGCAAATACAAAGATACATTTGCCGGGCGTGTCCTAGTTGTTAGCGTGCCTGGACTTTGAAGCCGAGGTTCATGGTTCGCGTCCTGTTGCCGCAGAACCACGCTCTGCATTCTGAAGCCATGGTTTTGCTATGAGAGTGATAGTCAAATCCCACTTTTCGGTGAGACAAGAGTAGTCCAGTAGTTAACGGTCGCTACTGGTGATTAGTTCTTTTCCCTCTAAGCTATCAGTTCAAAATTAGGGATTGTTGTGTGAGGATAGTCCTTTGTGCGGAAGTTCCAAGACAAACCAATCAAAATACCTCCTAATGATACATTGTGTGTTTATTACTACAATAGAAAAATACTTGCTAATTTCATAGAATAATTACTTTTTCTGGTTTTTCCTTTTTTTCGGATTTGTCTTAGCGTAACCCAGATACATGATTATAACACAATTTGAAAACCTTAATTTTCTCTAGATATTTTTCGGCCTTTTGCTGTTAGTATAGAAATGCCTCGACCGGTGACAGCAGAAACTCGGAATGAGAAAGAGATGATAGAGAGCGCTAAAAAACAGTTTGCGTTTGCTACCGATCCTGTGGAAAAACTAAAGCTCTTGTGTCTTCAGCGTGGTTCGAGTGGGATTCTTGGACTTGGCAGGTAATCACATTTTGTGTCGAGAAGTTAACTTCATTTGCCACGAGGAGCTCTGCCCTCGCTAGTTTGAAATTATATTTTAATTTTAGAGTATATTAATTTTAATTTTGATAAGCATTAAACTAACTATAAAGATTTAAGTATGCAAACAACTATGAAATGTGACTGAATAAGGGAGAATGAACAACAAAACAACTTCCGAATGTTTCAGTCATCTGGCAAGAAATGAGTTAATTGTCAGAGAACCCCTTTTCCAAGTAATTTTGCAGATATAAAGTAATTGTTTTTAAGCCAAGTGTTCATTCATTATTTTTTCTCGTTTATTTTATCGAATCTACGTGGCACGTCTAAGTAAAACCATTAAAAAATATAAACAGATTCAGTTACATAAAGTATTTAAAGATACATGAATGTCTTGTTGAACCAAGAAACCAACCTGATAATTCCTTTAAATATTAAAGACAGGTCTTGTGTCCTGAGGACATGAAATGGTCCTATCATGATATATTTTGAAAATAGTGCCAAAATAAACCTTGTGTCAAAAAACATGCTTCACTTGAGCTTTATTTTCCAATTGTCGACCATTTTGATGCATGAGTGGGGGAGGGTGAGGGTCAATTTATGTCTCGCTAGCTCCTAGTTTTTGTTTGTTTGTTTGTAGTTAAGCACAAAGCTACACAATGGGCTATTTGTGCTCTTCTCACCACGGGTATCGAAACCCGGATTCTAGCGTTTTTTTTATGAATTTATCATTTCTCAGTTTGATTACAATAATGAGGGGATTTATCAGGTTTTCTAATGTGGAAATAGACATGTTATATAAGAAAACTGAAGTATCTGTAGTGGTGATTCCCCTTGGTGGACACAACAGATGGCCCAATGTGGCTCTTCTCTAAACTAACAAATCAAATCAGTTCAAAAATCAGATTAGTGGTAAAACGATAAACGTCACTTTCAGCAGTAGCGGCCCCAGTGGTTGACCATCATGTTCTATATCTCATCGTTTACCACACATCCTAAACATTTAACAAGTCTTTAAATTTTCTTTCTAACTTAGTAGAAATTGTAACTTAAATTATCAAGTATCAATCTTTGGGTTTTTTATTTGAGAAAGGATACTACCATATTTATGACGTCATAAAACTAAAATGTCCGACATTTGGAAAATAAAACTATTAGGAAGAATGTCTTATGGCACAAGGTTTATTTTCCGATACTATTTCCAAAAACGTTATGACGGGCCAGTTTTGGTCTGTTAAATCGCCTTGTCCTTTTCTAACTTTTATGAAAGATTAGTCAATTAGCAAATGTGGTAATTACGTATATTGATATCCTCTAGGTAGTTAAAAGTATTCGTAAGAGTGCATATTTTTTTGAAATGTATCGGAGAGTTTAGTTTCAAACATGGACACAGGACACAAACACAACTGAATGAATAAACAATCATGGCCAGGTGGTTAGGGCGCCTGACTCGCAATCTGTGGGTCACGGGGCTCGAATCCCCGTCCAACCAAACATGCTTGCCCTTTCATCCGTGGGGGCCTTATACCGTTAATGTCAACCACACTATTCGTTGTTAAAAGAGTAGCCCAAGTGTTTGCGGTGGGTAGTGATGACTAGCTACCTTCCCTCTAGTCTTTCACTGCTAAATTAGGGACGGCTTGCGCAGAGAGCCCTCGTGTAGCTTTGTGCGAAATTCAAAGCAAACCACTTATTCACAATGACGTGTGGCGTATTTATCAAACTGAATGGCTTTTCAATTGTTTGTATTCAAACTGAGGGTGGAAACATGTCTAAACAAGACGAAAATGGATATAACTAAAGGGGCACTCAGTAGAGCGCCTACCTCCGGCACATAACGGTGATCATACTCGGCTCTCAAAAAATGCGAAAATGTGCTCGTATGTCCGTCGTTATCGACAGAAATAGACCATTTTTAGCAGAACAATGAGAAATAATTTTCTACATATGTCCACCACGTTTCAACAAAATCCGATCATTTTTGACTTAGTTATAGAGCAAAAATAGTGTGAAAAACCGGTTAACAGATAGGGATTTTTTATATTCGTGACCTTATTGTGACCTTGACCCTCCAAAAAACTAATCACTTCTACATTGGGTCATAATCCAAATGTGTACCAACTTTTTCCAAGTCCATTCAGCCGTTTTTGACAAATTTTGCTGACAAACACACACACACACACAGGGGTGAAACATAACAAGTTTGAGTTAATAAAAAGTGGTTACAGTTACATTCTGTTTAACAGAGTTTTCCGGCGGATGGATGACAATGGAAATGGTGATCTTTCCAAAGACGAGTTTATCAAGGGACTTAATGACACTGGTCTCGGAGAATCATTTCCACCAGAAGAAATAGAGGAATTGTTCAGCAGGTTTGATGCGGATAGTTCCGGTAAAATCGTTTTCAATGAATTTCTGCGGGCTATTAGGGTACGTTATTTGGTCGTTTATAAGAAACTGTTTCTAAACGATAGTAACGACATGACTTTTCAGAATTCATTACGAAAACTCGCGCTAAAAACCTAAAAATATCTACATTGTGATTATTTTTTTGTTTACGTTTGTTAGTATAGGCTAACAAATTAGAACCTAAACTAGATTAACCTAATTCTTTACATATTTTACTGTAGAGAAAAGAGTTACTATTCCCAGAAAAAGTTTGAACAATTGTATTAGTCAGATGCTAAAACAAATGAAAGACTCTTCGGGGGTTTCCGTTGCGTAGTTCCCGCTGCAGGCTAGTAATCGATATAAATATAATCTCGATTTTAACAATGTATTTGTCAAATTCACTTGGATGGGTTTTATTTGTTCTGAAAACATTGTCAACATCTTATTTTATTTCGTAGAGACGGTTTAGCTTTATACACAAAATAATTCTGTCTAAAACGTGCCAAATTTTCTAAACAATGAATTAAATTTAAGTAAGATATATTGCTCGTAATAGAACCACCGCTCCCATTTTAGACACTTACTCAGTATCATCTTAATTCTCATATAAATATCGGCAGATTTAATGCTAAAGAAATTAGGATTATGAATTGCACGAAACGTTAATTTTATGTTTCTTCCAGCCTAGCATGTCAAAAGGTCGAATAGACATTGTGGAAAAAGCATTCTCGAAGTTAGATAAAACAGGAGACGGGATGATAAATGTGCAAGACCTAAAAGGAGTGTATAATGTAAGGAACCATCCAGCATACTTGAACGGAGAAATGACGGAGAAACAGCTATTAACTAAGTTTCTAAGAAAATTTGAAGAGGAAGGAGATATAAACGGAGTGGTGAGTAAAACCCGTATTCCATAAATTGTTGAGAAGTAGATAAAAGCAACGTTCTTGGGTTTGAAAAAAACATTATCTAAAAGGTTGTTAAAATATGCTAAATACAAGTACTTATATAATGACACAAAGCCTAAGGCTGTGTAAAAATTATAACTATAAAATCAGCGATTTAATTTACAAACACCACTGAGTAAGAATGGTTATATACGTTAATATCCTGGTATAGAAACTTTAAGTTGATAACATAGACTTTTATACAAAATCTTGAACCTTTATTAATGGCATATATAGTGATACAGTTAACACGACAATTTCTCCGATAACAGGTCATGAAATTTTTATATGTTGTTTTTACCACACGTGGCACAAAGCTCTCAGAAAGTTAGGGTTAATCCTGTAGTTTTTTTGTGTTTAATGTAAAACATATAGTTCCTGAAAGTTTCATGTCAACAGTACAGTTTGGAAAGCTACAAATACCATAGAAAGTTCACATTAAACAATACATTTCCTAAAGGTTTAACATAAAACATACAGTTCCTGGAAATTCTATGTCGAGTACGCAATTCTATGGAGCTTAAATCAAACAATACAGTTCCAAAAAAGATTAAATCAAACGTGCAGTAGTGCCCCAGTGGCACAGCAGTATGTCTGTCGACATGTACCGATAGAAATCGGGTTTCGATACCCGTGGTGGGCAGAGCCCAGACAGCCCATTGTGTAGCTTTGTGCTTAACTACAGACAAACAAACAATCCTGGAAGTTTGAATCAAACCTGCAGCACCTGGAAATTTTACGTCAAGTATACTGTTCTGGGAAGTTTAGTAGTAGA
>NW_013666561.1:236916-241902 GCF_000517525.1 Limulus polyphemus | reverse complement strand
AGCGAGCATGTTTGGTGTGTCGGGGATTCGAACCCGCGACCCTTAGATTGCGAGTCGAGCACCTTATCCACCTGGCCATGCCGGGCTTCGTATAAGTATGTTTGCCGTCAATAACACCCTTTTCGGAATTTTGATGTTAAACGTAAAGTTCTTTGAAAATTAGCATTCTTACTATTTCGTTTTCTCAAAGATTATCTAGTATTGACTGGATATTTTTTATTTTTCAATCTTTTCTGCTCATCGATTACTCTTTTTTTATATTTACTTATCATTTTATTCCTGCAGGTGACAAAAGAAGAGTTCTTTGACTATTACAATGGCGTTAGTGCTTCTATAGACGAAGACGCCTATTTTGATCTGATGATGCGAAACTGTTGGAAACTGTAAAAGAGAAAACACAAATCTCCATCTTACTTTTTCACCCACAGATATCCTCATCGTACTTTTTTCCCTACAAAAGAATTTCGTCTTTTTCTTTTAACGATAATTCCATCTTTTTTTACTCCTATTTTCACAATAATCACATCCAAAATTTTCTCTCTTTCTTTCTTTGTCGTAAATATAATCCCTCTTTTTCCGTCCACAATAATCTTAAACTTCTACCATTTTCCTCAATAAGTAACTTGTTACATTTTTCATGCTAGATAAAGTTGATTGCTGCTAGCTAATTTCGATGTGTTGTTGTTTTGCCACTATTTAATATCCTCGTTCATTTGGCGTTTATCGTTGCCACTTTTCTTTTACGCATAATTTTGTCACTTGGTATTAAACATAAGCACGAGTATTAGAAATGTTTATCAACATGTTCTTCAAGACGTGAAGATTACCTTTAAACCTGTAGATAATTTTATAGGTTTCTGGTAAATAGAACCTATATATACGTAGTAATTATTTTGAAGTACAGATTATTAAAAAAAAAATTTCCTTTCTGTGACGTTTAGTTTTCTTGACAATGAAATGGACATATTAGAATAAATACCTTGTTATTGTGATTGGTGTATGCAGATATATGTGTAGCTAGTTGCATTTCAACAATAAAGATACGAATGGCCTCGAATCGAAAAACTGATATTGTATTTTAAATTACTTCAAACTGCTACGACTTAGAGCAATATTCGGTGTTTGCTTTCTGTTGTCGTTGAAATGTTAATATAAAATAAATGCCATGAGACTCACGTTGTTTTGTATGTTACTGGAATAATCACGAACAGGTTTAAAAACACATTTAAATAATTCACATATCACACACACTCACATAACGCCATTTTAGACCTTACTCCTAAAATACTTCAAATATCACACTCACATAACGCCATTTTAGACCTTACTCCTAAAATACTTCAAATATCACACTCACATAACGCCATTTTAGACCTTACTCCTAAAATACTTCAAATATCACACTCACATAACGCCATTTTAGACCTTACTCTTAAAATACTTCAAATATCACACTCACATAACACCATTTTAGACCTTACTCCTAAAATACTTCAAATATCACACTCTCATAACACCATTTTTGACCTTACTCCTAAAATATTTCAAATATCACACTCACATAACACCATTTTTGACCTTACTCCTAAAATACTTCAAATACCACACTCACATAACGCCATTTTAGACCTTACTCCTAAAATACTTCAAATACCACACTCACATAACACCATTTTTGACCTTACTACCTAAAATACTTCAAATACCACACTCACATAACGCCATTTTAGACCTTACTCCTAAAATCAAAAAGTTGGTTTCAGCACAAATCTACATAATAGACTATCTGCGCTCTGCCCACCATAGGGAATCTAACCCCGTTTTTTATCGTTGTATATCCATAATCTTATCGCTTACCCACTACAGTGGACTAGAACTAAAAATAAGGTATCCGACCCTAGTACTAAAAAGGTGAGTTAACTTTGTGCAACATATTTAACATAACTAAAAATAAGATATCCGTCCCAAGTACCAAAAATATTTGTTAAATTTGCACAATATATTTAACAGAACTAAAGACAGGATAACCGACCGAAGAACTAAAAGGAAGAGTTAACTTTGTACAGCGCATCTAACAGAACTACAGACAGGATATCCAATCCAACTACTAAAAGGAAGAGTTAACTTTGTACAGCGTATCTAACAGAACTACAGACAGGATATCCAATCCAACTACTAAAAGGAAGAGTTAACTTTGTACAGCGTATCTAACAGAACTACAGACAGGATATCCAATCCAACTACTAAAAGGAAGAGTTAACTTTGTACAGCGTATCTAACAGAACTACAGACAGGATATCCAATCCAACTACTAAAAGGATGAGTTCACTTTGTACGCCATATTTAATAGAAGTAAAGACGGGATACCCGCCTCAAGTACTAAAAGGATGGGTTAACTTTGTACAGCATATTTAATAGAAGTAAAGACGGGATACCCGCCTCAAGTACTAAAAGGATGGGTTAACTTTGTACAGCATATTTAATAGAAGTAAAGACGGGATACCCGCCTCAAGTACTAAAAGGATGGGTTAACTTTGTACATCATATTTAACAGAACTGAAGACAGGATAACCGATCCAAGTACTAAAAGGATGGGTTAACTTTGTACAGCATATTTAATAGAAGTAAAGACGGGATACCCGCCTCAAGTACTAAAAGGATGGGTTAACTTTGTACAGCATATTTAATAGAAGTAAAGACGGGATACCCGCCTCAAGTACTAAAAGGATGGGTTAACTTTGTACAGCATATTTAACAGAACTGAAGACAGGATAATCGATCCAAGTACCAAAAGGATGAATTCACTTGGTGCAATGTTCTTCTTTCTTCACTGTTTAACATATTGATGTCCTAACAAACCAAAACATAGTAGAGTATAGTGTTTAAACGTAAACATTAACTTACCTACATTAGCTATCTCAAAAACACTCCAGAGTTTAATGTTACTAGCTAGGATCTAATTTAAAAGCTTTACTCTGTACTATAGCTACAGTGGAAAAAATCATATATCACTTCTTGTGGTACTTATGTTTAAGTGTACAAAGAAATGAAAACTACTCTTAAAATCGAATATCTTGGTTTGCTGTTTAAGGAAGTAACTTGTTGTCCCCCCAAAAAAAATCCCTAGCACTCCAAATAAAACTGCCAATTTTCGTGAAAACATATTTGTATTTTGATACGATCTAATATTTTGCACATTCTTAGTTTTGAACCGTTTTCTTTGTTCTATGATCCAACCTTGTTGTAGAAAACGTTCCTAACGATATTAGAATATCAATCATCTTTGAGAAGTTTTTTTTTTGAGTTTTGAAATAAAAATAGTTGCACCACGTAATATAAATAAGCGTAAAAATACAGGAAATAGAAAAAAAAATATTTAATTTCAATGAAGAATTAATCAGGACATAATTACAGTGATTGGTTGGTTGAAGTTAAGTACAAAGCTACACATTGGGCTATCTGTGCTCTGCCCACTACGGGTATCGAAACCCGGATTCTAGCGTTATAAGTCCGCAGACATACCGCTGTGCTACTGGGGGGCTAATTACAGTGATAAACAGCAATTAGAAATAATTGCCCTGATTTAATTTTTCTTTGAATTCAAATACAAAATTAAATAATTTTTTCTATTATTACCAATTTTTTTCGTCCAATTTTTTTCAGATATACAACCACACTTTTATAATTAATTATTGATTAATTATATTACAAGTGTGAAGTAACAACCAGCGAACGCTGTATTACTTAATATCAATTGTATACTTTATTACAATAAATATTTTAATATTTTTAATAATCGTTACATTATCTGTTAAAAAAAAAATCCTGCATTAGTCGTCAAACTTCAAGATATTCAACTTTCCACACACGCACACAAAATATAAAAAATAAAGTACAATAAACGTGCATGTTCGCTTCATCTATTGGTTTTTGATAACATCTTTTTGTTCACGAATAGTTGGATTGTGCATGGTAGTACTGGTGTAAAGCATAGTTTGTCAATTGCTATAAAGAAGGTGATACGGTAGTTTCGGTTTTGTGGGTTTTGGTATTGTTTGATAAAGTCAAAGAAAGTATTTTTGGTTGCATCTATAATTTGGTTTACTCTTTCTTCTTGGCTCGTTTTGGACTTTATATTGTTTTGATTGTTGTGATTGCTTCATTTGTTTACGTGTTTCTTGATTGGTTGGTTGTGTGTGTGTGTGTGCTGCTTCTGCGTAAGTATAAGATGTCGACTGTGCGTGTGAGTTACTTGTCTCTGTAGTTTTTGATGTTGGTAATAAGGGTGTTTTTCTATTTGCTCTCTTTACATTTGCCTCAGGGTATTGTGTGTGTATGTGTCGTTAGGATTTGGCATGTTGTGTATGTTATATATTCGTGTTTTAATGGCCTTATATTTAGAACATCCGTTGTAGTTCGCCGTTGCTGTTGGTAGTTACAGCATAGAGGTTTTTAATTTTCTTTTGGGCAGTCTAAGTTTCGGTGCTCTTCCCCACATCCCACACAGCATGGGAGAGCTTCTTCTTCATCAGGATTCGGTCCATGTTTGGACCAAAGAGGGTCAGGTTCAGCGTAGACCTCTTCCTCCCTCTCTGGAATTGTTATTTTGTTTACACTGTTAGTGAATCCCAGGTAATGACCCTTGTTACGTTGTTGTTGAATTACTCACAGTATGTTAAATTTTGCCCATTGTCCGCAGTTTTCATTAACATACCCTTTTCGTGCCATGTCCAACGAATGGGGTAATATTAACTCGTATATTTTCACTAGCTTCACTTATGTATGATCGCACTATTAGTTAAGTTGGTGTTCACAATACAGTTCCACTTAGCAGTCATATATATATATACACCTGGAAAAAAGTTAAGCACCCCCGTCTTTTTTTCAAGTGATTCAGATTCGACGTTCTTGTGACTGATTATAAATTACCATTCAATCTAAACGTGTTTATCAAATGAAATTATGCATTATTGGGCACAAGAAAAC
>NW_013666561.1:232958-235958 GCF_000517525.1 Limulus polyphemus | reverse complement strand
GTATATATATACACACACACATAATCCTACTTTTACATACAAAACCTTTTTAAAACAGAGCTACGTTTATGTCTAGGATTCAGTTAACCTAGCACTCTTTGACCTGTAAGATTATTATTTACGATGTTTAGAGAGGAGAGGTACTTAGGGCTTGGTTCATTATGTATTATGTAACTCTCTAGTTTGCTGATCAGTTCATTTTTAATTCATATTTTTCTTATAATATTGAGTTATCCAAGAGTCTGTCTGATACAGTTGGTATGTTTGAATAGTTGTGTAGTAATTCTGAGTTTGTTGATCGTAGGACTCTATATGCTTTCGTTAAAATATAGTTCGTATTTGTTGTAGTTTGTTGGTGTGTGTTTTTGATACATTTATCCATGTTATACAGGCATATTCTACGACTGGCCTTATGTTTGTTCTGTAACTTTTTAGTATGTTTTCTGGTGAAGCTCCTTGTTTATTGCCAGTCAGGCTCCTAAGGTAACTCGCTCTTTTCTACATTCTGGTATGTGTGGTATCCAGTTCAATTTTGAGTCAAACGTAATCCCTAAGAATTTTGCTGATGTTGCTACCTGTAAGTGAGTCCCGTCTAGATATAACCGTGGTATTAATTTGCTTGTAAATAATATTTATTTCAATTCTCCACTTATTGCAGTACAATTATATTTCGTTTAGTAGTGATTGTATATTGTATGTAGCTGTTATTAGGTTTGGGGCACTCTTCCAGATTGCAACATCATCGGCGAATTGTGAGCAGTAAATGTGGTTTGGATCTTTGAGTGGCATGTCGCTAACATAATTGATAAACAGTGAGGGGCTAAGTACCCCTCCTTGAGGGACACTCGCCTCCGGAGTAGGTGCTCTCAACATTTATTCTGATGCTCCTACCGTCCAAAAAGTTAGAAACCCAGCGAATAATGTCTATGGGGAATCCCAGTTTGGTTAATTTAGTCCGCTGTGCCATACTTTATTGAATGCTTTTTCAACATCTAGGAAGCATGCGACTGTACATTGGTTTTTATTAAAGCCGTGTATTATTTCTTCCGTTAATCTTATGAGATGATCTGTTGTTTGTCTTGTTTGTTGTTTGTTTCGGAACCCATTTTGTATTTCCGGGAGTTTTGATTTAGTTTCAAGGTAATTTATGAGTCTACTATTTATGATTTTTTCAAGTAATTTTCGTAGGTTGCTTGTTAGACTTGTGGGTCTGTAATTTTCCTTCCTTCTGGAACACAAGAACATCGGACTGTTTCCAAGCGGTTGGTATGTATCCTGTTTTTAGAGATGAGTTGTATAAAGATGTGAGATGTTCTAATAACCTCAGAGGGCCTTTCTTGAGTAATACGTTTTGAATTTTTTCTTGTCCTGGTGCTTTGTTTTTCAAAAGTTTTATGTTTTCTTGTACTTCTGGTACTGTGATAGGTCTGATAAGTCGTGTAGTCGTGTTTTGTTTCTGTTGTTATGTTATCGTGTTGAGTGTCCTTAGCGAAGTTTGGTGTATATATATAATACGATTGGTTGTGATATAATTATTCACTATGTTCATGAAGTGGTTGTTCATGTTTCAGTCGTCTGGTATTTGGAAAGTTTTTTAGAGTTATTCTTTAAAGGCATGTACTTTCTGTTTATTCGTGTATGCTAGTTTATTATTATGTTAAGTGTAGGGTAGGTGTTGATAGTTGTTTTCTCTGACGTTGTAGCTTTTTTTATATGGAACCCAAAATCTTTGAGATCTGTTTTTAAGTTTATTTGTGTACAGAAGGTGTCCAATTTTTGTGATTTTAATAGCTTAATGTTGTTTCTAATTTTGTTTCTGGGCGTATTTATTTGCGTTTTTGTTTGTGGGTCACCAGTTGTTATATATTCTCTTCTTAATCTTCTTTTTTTCCTATATTTCGTTGATTATGTCAGCGTTCGATTGCCATTTGGTTTGGGTATTGTTTATTGATACTTTGGTATACATCTGTCTGCTGTTTTTATGAGGCTCTCCGAGATGACCGAACAGTACCTATCTCTATTCAGGCTGCTAGTGATTGTTGTGGCCGGTTCATGTTGGAGAAGCTCTGTTAATATCTCCTCATATTTCTTTTCAATTTGCTTTTTTCTGTGTGCTTTGTTTGATTTTGGTGTGGTCACTCCGTATTGTTAAGTGGTCGCTGTCTGAATCTTCTCCTACGTTGAATGTTAGAAAGTTGTTTATTAATGTTAGTGAACACATACACAGGTCTAGTATATCACTGGAGTGATATGTGTCACTGGTATGTGTTGGTGTTGTATCGTTTAATAGGTAGGTATCCGAATCTTTCAGAAATTATAGTAGATGTATTTCATTAGCATTTGTGGTTCTGCAACCGAAAATTGTGTTTTTGTTATTGAGGTCGCCTGTAATAATATATTTGTTGCTGAGGGAGATGATGTTATTTAGTAGCGTAGTGTGTGGTTTGTTTTGTGGTGAGCAGTATATACCTGCTATTGTGACTGTTTGGTTATTGCTTAGAAGTACATCTCTTCTAATGTTTTCAGTTTTTTGTCGGTAAATGTATTGTGTTTATAGATAATTGTTGTATGTATAGGAGTAGTATGCCCCGTTCTGAGGATTCCTTGTTTGGTCTGTCTATTCTCTCTACTTCGTATCCTGCCATTTTGAATGAATGATAGTTGTAGAGTATTGTCTCGGTAATATATATGATATCTGCCGATGTGTTTGTGGCAACGTGTTCGATCTCATGCCGCTTGGAAACAAAGCTGCCTTGGATATTTGTGTGTAATACAGTGAGGTATTGTGGTATGATGCTAGTTAGAATTTTGTGTATTACATGTGGTATTAGATGTTGTAGGTGTTTCTTGACGAGATGAATAACCAGTGTTATAATGTCCGTATTGTTACTTGATTTACTATATTCTTGAAGGAAATCGGTTTTGTAATTGTTGTTACTAATTCTCCGTTACCTTCATTGTTAGTGTTTGTACTTTGTCTGCTGGGCTCGCTTGTTGGTT
>NW_013666561.1:223953-232065 GCF_000517525.1 Limulus polyphemus | reverse complement strand
ATACACTCTATTCTGTGGCTTCTCGTAGTTCACATGCACTCTATTCTGTGGCTTCTCGTAGTTCACATACACTCTATTCTGTGGCTTCTGTAGTTCACATAAACTCTATTCTGTAGCTTCTCGTAGTTCACATAAACTCTATTCTGTAGCTGCTCGTAGTTCTTTTATTTACCAGAATACACTTAAAAAAATGGAGCTTGTTATAAAGTATTTTTCAAGTTTCTGTGTTGTCTTCATTAGGCTATTTTGATTGCCTTATATCACGTTTTTGATTTTCAAACACTGGGAGAGATAAGGATAATGTGATAAATTGTTTTTCTTTGTTTTATTTATGGTTTCTATATTACAACTATCATTGCGACACAAACCAACAGAGAGCTAGCTGTTTTTAGCATCTGTTTTAATTATGGATATGCATTGTTTTCAAAGTTTAAAGTTACAAAAAACAACTGTAATCACCAGAAATATGTTCCACATGGTGATGCTGAAATCAAGCAAATGCTCAATGTTATACGGAGATAATACAAAATCTTATACGGGTTTTTTGTTTTGATTTTTTTTACCCGTATTTAACACTGAGAACGATGATGGATATCGTGGTAATTATTTGTATTTCTTTATACCTGTATCCAGCACTGTGCTCAAGCAAATGTCTATTCTATTCGCACATTTTTTTCACGTGCGAAAAACAAAGGACGGTGATTTATTTAGCACCTATATTTTTTTTTATTTGCTCTTGTTTGTGTGTGTGTGTACATCTGCCATCTAGTACGGAATTGTGGGCGTTCACGAAACATGACATTGAAATTGTATAACGTGCTGTACACAAATTTTATTCTAATAATCAAGTTAGCCTTAAAAAAAACTAAAAAAATAAATAAAAAACGTTCAGTACTGCAGATCGGACGTTTCCAATTAATTATTATGAATTCTACAAGATTATTATAAAGGAAACCTTATTTTTTAACACGTCCCTCAGGAGCCGAGGGGTGAATACTCCCAAAGAAAGTAGTTTTGGACGTAGTTTTTCGAGACAAGTTTTCTTTTGTTAATTGATAAATACAGCATCTTCAAGTCTCCATACTAACTAGTAGTAACGTCTACCCGCTGGGAGTAAATTCGGTATATATCAATAAAGCCACATTCACAGCATCATTAATTAAGCAATTGCCAACCTTTTATGCTTCGGCTATCACCTTTTTATTTTTAGCTTTCAACCGAGATTCGAACGATTTCACTTGCGATTCAGTAGGGAAGGTGGAAGCATCACGATTCTTGCTGTGTTACCACCGAGTATATTCTTCTTTGTGTTGTATTTGCGTTAGCTTTCTGTGTTGGTGGTGTCAGTAGTAGTAGTGGAGTCTTTTGTTGGATAGTGTGATTTGTTTTTAGTTTTTGTTCTGCTGTTGTCATGTTTGTATTGTTTCTTATGTTGTATATCCTTTGTTTTATTGTCTTTATGTTTCTGGCATCCTTTATAATTGGTAGTATGTTTCTCGTTACAATTGCAGGATTTGGCTTTTTCATAAGTTCCGGTTCAGATGATCCATGTTTTTCACCGCATCCAACACAACGTGTAATAGATTTGCAGGCATGCCCATATCTTTGACGGTTAAAACATTGCGTTACTTCAACTGCTGGTGTTTTAGCTTCTTCCATTTTATTCATGTTTGTTTGTTTTGGAGTTCGCGCAAAGCTACACGAGGGCTATCTGCGCTAGCTGTCCCTAATTTAGCGGTGATAGACTAGAGGGAAGGCAGCTAGTCAACACCACCCACCGCGAACTCTTGGGCTACTCTTTTACCAACGAATAGTGAGATTGACCGACACATTATAATGCCCCAAATGCTGAAAGGGAGAGCATGTTTAGTGTGATGGGGACTCGAACCAGCGATCCGCAAATTGCGAGAGAGTACGCTAACCACCAGGCCAGTTAACTATGTTCCACATTTAAAAAAAAATGGAATAGTTTTTAGCATTTGTAAAAAGAATGGTTAAATTTTATTAGCTTCAGTTTTGATTAAATTAATTTCTTTTTTGCTTTGATTAATTTAATAACTATATGAAACTTCGATATTGTGATTTGTTGATTTCTTTCGTGTTGTATTACTCTGAAGCTCATTTGTTATTATAAAGAGTTAATAAGAGAAAAACTCTCAGAAAAATATTAGTACCACAAGTAGGTGTAGAGCAATATATAATTAAATAATAGTAAAACGGGAATTTAATAATGTTTTAGAAATAAAAATAAAGAATTCGCTAAGTTATTTATTGTTTCGTTCACTGGATAGCAGAGGAAAAGTTAGGCCCTAATCGATCATCAAAAACTTTTGCGGGGAAGAGTTATTGTAAGTTGGTTTCACCCAATAACTCGTCACTTTCATATTCATGATCTAGCGCCTACATCGGTAACATAACTTTTGTGAGAACGCCACGGTCACAATAATACAATCGTGATGAACTGTCAGACTCGGGCTTTAGTTTGTTCTAATAAGAAACTGTTTTTTTTTTGTTTTTTTTTTTTTGCTCTTGTCGTACGTAGTTAAAAAAAAACAACAATGTATCGTATGGGAAATTATGTGATTCATAGAAATGATAGCCAAGATCTGATTTTGCGAATGACAGAAAGAGCGAGTTCGATAAGCTTTTAAAAAAATGCTATTTACTTTTAAAAAGTTTGTTTCATTACGTTTCAAAACACAACTTAAACCTTGTTGTGTATCTTTCGTTAAAGTTCGGTACTGCTGTACACGTTTGGCCCACGCTTGACAAAAGTCCCAGTCAAATCTATATATATCTATATACTTAAAATTACACAATGTCTAATTTGTGTATGACAGCTAAAATGGTTTTAAATATGTTCATTGTTCAGTGTAGTCGAGTGAAGTCTTCATTTTGCCACTAGGTGACGCGCACGTCTTAACTACACTGCTGTGTTTTCCAGTTGTGTCTAGTTGAATAATTATAAACCCCGATAAGATCAACATTTAATGATGACGTATTTCAAGAACGAATTACGCCCTTTCTCCGACACATGTAATAATCTCCACTGAATTAAGACAGTAAGGAATGATAAGCAAGGAAGAGAACAGTAAATATTAATACTCAATATTTTAACAGAATTAAACAACGAAAAGAAGTAGATACACGTGCGTTATACACTCTTACTAAATATATTTATTTTGTAAGGTTTCGGCCTTAGGCTTACTTCTGGTAAAGAACAAACAAACAACTGCCTAAGGTGGAAAATCAGTTGGAATTCGGTCATGAACACGAGACACGCAAGCGCGGAACGAGCCAAGTCGATAATACGTAACAAAATATAAATAATATACACACACGCACACATATCTCCATTTCCTTACATTATATACACACAAATAGTATATTTTAACGCTTTGCTAGAAATATTGCATTTCCCAAATTGAAGATAAATTAGACTTTTAAGATTTTTATTTTAAACAGTTCTGTAGGGATTGAGGTATCCAACCTACTTACTCCTCCCCCTCGAACACAAACGAAGCCCTGCTTTTTCTCTGTATAAGTTTTAAATGTTCTAAACGTGTTCTAAGTATAAGAATAGAAAGCGCAAAATGGGAGTTATTTCTAACTGTTATATCAGCGCAAAATTAATTATTTGCATAGTCTTTATTTCGCCCCCCCCCCCAACTGTTAATCGTAGGAAACTAGTCAGATATAATTGGGATTTATTTCTTCTCTATGCTAACACCATTTATAATAATATGATTTCGTAATTTCAAACTCGAACTAAATTGTATTCATATTGTCTCTATGGGTGCCCTCAAACTAAAAATTTGTTTATAGATGTAAGCAAGGTAGAGAAGCGAGCCAAGCATCTCTACTTACATACTTTGAAAACTATTTTTATTTCCCAAAACTCTCAGTACTTGTGTGTTTGTGATCTACTTCAGATGTTCTCAAGACATCTTGACACAGGTTATTCACCGGACATAGACTGTACTATCTTGTCATGATTGCGAGGTAAATCTTGTTAGTCTTACTGAATAAATCACTAATATTAACAACTTTGACACAAAATGCTCCCATCACAATTTTTTTCGCTCTTACTTGACTTTCGGCAGCATGGAGAGAGTCCTCTTGGAATCAAATTCTTCATTACCTCTTGGAATCACTTCTGTTAGTTATTAAGAACATGACAGACAGATATTTGGTACTGTGACCAGGAGCCAAAATGAAGTTGTTAGACACCTCCCTTCTCACTTTCCGTTCTTCGCAAATGTTGTCCCTTTTCTTTCTTAAAACAGTCTAGTCACAAACAGCTGTTTCGATCGGAGAAGGGGAGAGAAGTGTACTCCGAGTGCCTGAGAGCCAGATATTTATTTTTCCCTTTCATATTGGTATTTTTTCATCTATTTAAAAAGAAAACTTTAAGCAGCGGAGATTTTTTTCTCTCAGTTTCCCCACTTTCAATTTCCCTCAACCTTGAATGCTACCTCTTCGAACAGTTGAAGATAAGCAGCTGACTTCCCAAATCAAGACCACCCTCATTTTTAAAGTTGTGTTTTAAGGTATCCGTCAGTGGACAGGGAACACAAATAATAATAAAGAAGAGAGGAGGTTAATGTCACTCCAGGCAGTAACATACATCTTCCCATCCTTCTGAAGATTAAGTAACGCCACCTGGCACGAAAGTCAGTAAAGCAGTCTAAGACAGTTTCAAAAATATGACAATTTGTTGATTCTGGGTTGAGGGGAAAAATACTAAAAAGAATGGGCTTAGCTTCTTTTATTTTTACAAGTTTTATTTCAGAGATAAGTGCTACTAGCCTACTGCCATGGGCAAGAGAAATCAAATTAAAGACTTCCTAATATCATAACGAATTCTAGGTTAGATATCTCTGGGACCTAGAATGATACTTTACCTTCATTCCAGCGCCTCCAGCCTATCTTTTCTCATTGAATGTGGGATAGAAAACAGACATCAACCAGAATATATTCATGTACTTACTAGATTAAGAGTCAAGCAACTACATCCTAAGGTGGGAGGCGAGAAATGAGGCAGCCGAGGAGTTAATTTAAACTCGTTTCAAGCATGAATTATCAGAGAAGTAAGGAACTGACTTCAACATTGATATGTAAAAGAGTCTTTGCATACACCATGTCAGGCAAGACCCATCATAGCAGCAACTTCATGGTTGTACCTTATAGACTTGGTAGAGAGAAATAGAAATACTTAGAAAAATTATTTCAAACGTTCCAATTGTCACCTGATGACACTGTTAAAAGAAATGCCAAGCTTAGTTAAAAATGACCACAATTACAGTAACATCAAGCGCATTTGTATAGAACATGAAGCACGCTTTCTTGAATTATTGGTCATTTTAAGAGCTGTAATGGAACTTATTGTTGATTTATAGACGCTCTGTAGAATTTTAAAAAATTAAGTGTGTATCATTAAAACAGCGATTTAATAAATCCCTAGTCACATCGAGTGTAAAATAAAGAAATCAAAAGCAACGTTCTATAAGTTTAAAGTAAATGAAAGATTTTTACTACGATTGTTAGAAAGGTTATAAACTAAAAGTTCTCAAAGTAACATCACCTTTTACTTCATATTCTATAAACTAGTCAGATCTCGACTTCCTGGATACAGTATTTAGAAAATTCCGACTACAAAATATGCGATCTTCCATTATTCCTTAGGAAAATCTCTGCCAAAATACCTCTTTGGATCTTGTTTGTATTAAGACACACACCTCTTTTAAACCCTGTTGTTCGTATAAGGTAAAGTGCTGATATCTTGTTGGTCTAAGTCAAATACATCCCGTCAAGTCCTCTTAGACATCCTTCGTAGTATTTTGTGTTTTGTATGTATAGTAAATACCCGTACTTTTACAAGATATGGGAGGAATTAATGAACTGTACATACACATTCATTGTGCGATAACGGTACGATGTGTAAGAAAATCATTGTAGCTTTCTAAACTGCAAATCAACTTAGAATACTATCAACCATGAACACATCTTTCTTCTCAAGTTTAATACATCTGATATCAATAAAGAAAACGTCTTCATTGTTCTCAAGTTCCATACGACTAATATTAACCAAAGACATGCCTTTCTTCTATCTTAATATGAATACCAACCAGAACAGGTGTTTCATCCAACTTAATATGTCTGATACCAATCAAGAGCAAGTCTTTGTTCCAGATTAGTATAACTGATATAAACTATAACGCGTCTTTGTTCCAGTTTAATGCAGTTTCCACCAACCAAGTGCAAGTCTTTGTTCCAGTTTAATACAGTTGCCACCAACCAAGTGCAAGTCTTTGTTCCAGTTTAATACAGTTGCCACCAACCAAGTGCAACGTCTTTGTTCCAGTTTAATACAGTTGCCACCAACCAAGTGCACGTCTTTGTTCCAGTTTAATACAGTTGCCACCAACCAAGTGCACGTCTTTGTTATAGTTTAATACAGTTAATAACAGCCAGGGAAACGTCTTTATTCTATAGTTTAATACAGCTGATGTCAATAAGGAACACGACTGACATGAGCCAAAGAAAAAGTTTTATTTACTAGAATTTACATCTCTATGTTAATCTCTCTGCGATATAAGCAAACAAAGAAATGTAAACAAAGCACAACAGAATACAGAAACATTCAAGCTGACTTACGCTACGCCTCAAAATTCTGTCTACCCAAACATAGCACACCCAAAATGGACACTGAAGCAGTTTTTGATAGGCATAATCCTCTTGCGAACAGGTGTGATATAGGGGACAGCCCCGAACAAAAAAAAAAACAAGGCACGGTTGACTGCCAATGAATGTACCAAATCAGTAAAGACAATGTGTTGTTGCACGTGAGGGGAGGGGGGAGTTCTCAATGGTCTCCTCAACCGTTTTCAACAAATTATAGGGCGATTATAAAGAAAGCACCATATTTAAAATGACCTTATCTTAAAATCTTACCCTAGGGCAGTTATTTCACCAGTAGCACATTGACGATTACAAGCTTTATTTTTTAAAGAAAGTTTAAACGTGGTACAGGGTGTTTCAAAAATGTCGCAGATGTTCGATACGCTTTTCGTCATTGTTTATCAATTCTCGCAATATCCTACACACATATACACGCAGTTTATTTAAATTACCAATATTGCAGAGTTGAAAGTAAGAATAAAGGCAATACTAGTTTGAAAGAAACGCGATTTAGGTAGTAAGTTAGATACTGTTTTTAAAACTTTCCCCTTTTCCATATTCTCTCGGATAAATCTTACGATTCTCAATGTGCCTATGGAGAAATTTTGTTCCATTGAGGCAAACGAACTTTAAGGTACGATAGTTTTAACAAGCCCCCCCCCCCCACAAACCAGTGGGGGACATTTCTGTTGAAAAAAAAATCCGGTTTTTCTAATTTTGAACTAAATCTTTTTTTACATTTTTGTTGGCTAAAAAAAAATAAATAAAGCATTGCATTTCTCGCACTCTTTTAGCATTGGGGTGCGAAAAGTGATTTGAAGTGGTAAGGTGACCGAAATCCGTCAGCTCATCGCGAACTTAACGTCCAAGCACAAGAAGCATGGAAGTCCCCAAATGACACGCAGATGTATTCAGGAACCGCTTAGAACCACCTTGGTAGATATTGTGCAGCAAGCAGAATACAACATTATGTCTGTAGCTGCTTTCATAGTGTTCCTGTCTGCTCATCCTACTGCTGACGAAACACAACCACAGACCAGAGAAGAACACCAGCAACCAACAAGCGAGCCCAGCAGACAAAGTACAAACACTAACAATGAAGGTAACGGAGAATTAGTAACAACAATTACAAACATACTCACCGATTTCCTTCAAGAATATAGTAAATCAAGTAACAATACGGACATTATAACACTGGTTATTCATCTCGTCAAGAAACACAAAACGAACAAACACAACCACAGACCAGAGAAGAACATCAGCAACCAACAAGCGAGCCCAGCAGACAAAGTACAAACACTAACAATGAAGGTAACGGAGAATTAGTAACAACAATTACAAACATACTCACCGATTTCCTTCAAGAATATAGTAAATCAAGTAACAATACGGACATTATAACACTGGTTATTCATCTCGTCAAGAAACACA
>NW_013666561.1:213036-223267 GCF_000517525.1 Limulus polyphemus | reverse complement strand
ATATAGCGTATGTGAACTACGAGAAGCTACAGAATATAGCGTATGTGAACTACGAGAAGCTACAGAATATAGTGTATGTGAACTACTAGATGCTACAGAATAGAGTTTATGTATATTTTGATACTTTACTTGAATGTGCAAAGAAATTTGTGATGTGCGCCTTTATGTTTTAAGCGAAAATTTTAAACTTAAATTTCGGAAAAACGTAGCAATTTTTAGTAATAATTAAAATTTGAAATAAATCTAATAGTTTCAAATTGTAACCTTACGGCTCTACAACGACAGCGCTCGATATTGATCAAGTTTGAACCAAATAAATAAGTACATGATTGGTAATGTTTTAAATCTTTTTTGCCCTAGACAAGTCAGACTAACTATACAATAGTTCCTTTAGCTAGTGAAATCTATACTGGAAAACTGGATACAAATCTCCAGTATCTCAAAGTAACACGAAATATTCGATACATATTGGATAACAGACAATTCGTTCTCAATTGTTGGTTAGGTTTTTCGTGATAGAGCGTATATTGTGCAAGACAGGTGACTACCGAACTTCTAGTTCATAATTAAGTTTTTTTTTCACACAATTTATTTCATACTAAACTGTCCAGTAATTCAATACAACAGACAAACAATGCTGTCCACAAATTTCCGATATAAACAATTTATAACTGGCTGAGACAGCAGTAGAACAGATTCTCATTATTAAAGGTGATTTATGAAAAACAAGTAAAAGGGGGGGGGAGATTGTTTCACTCAAGTCTTCATAAAAATCTCAGTACATTACACCAGGGTGTCCGAAAATTATGCTAAAAATTGTTTGCGTCTCCTTGAATTTTTGATGCAATGCCCACAAGACTGCCATTGGACCAAAGGACGTACTTTGATGAACACGTGGTATGGTTGGATGGCGTTTACTGGCTCAAAGCAACTAGACTATCTGCGCCATGGAATGTGAACTTTGATTATTCACAAGTTCAAAAAATAAATGTTAAGAACCCTTTTAACATAATTTCCGGACAAACAACAGAGCTAATGTATAGCGCTACATAGTTCATCACCTTTATGAAATAATTGTTTAAAAATGAAACTATATAAACAATTAATAACTAATCTAGGATTTATCAAAACTAAGTAGTAATGAATTTACTGCTGAGAATAACTAATATTTTAGTACTATTGTAAATATGTTTTTACATAAACATACTACTGCTGCTACTACTACTACTACTACGTAGACAATCTCAAGTGACATGAACTTTGCAGTGAAGTTGCTTATAGCAATTTAAAGACAGAAATAAGTTATATAAATTCCTCAATCATTATGTCTATACACATGACAGCTCCACGTTAAAAATACTTAATCTACAAACGCGTACATTTTAACATAGACTATTTAGAAAAACGTATTGTTAAGGATAAATCATCTTCCTGTCAATAAGACTACTTGCATTCTATCGTTGCGACTAACTTCGACAATAAGGTTCTAATTTGAATGCATCATTTTTAAGAAGCGTGTGTTTGTTTGGAATTCAGCACAAAGCTACACAATGGGCTATCTGTGCTCTGCCCATCACGGGTATCGAAACCCGGTTTCTAGCGTTGCAAGTCCGCAGACATGCCGCCATGCCACTGGGGGGCTAAGAAACGTGTTCTTGGAAGGACAAAACCATTCCACACGATAACATTTACCTAGAATAATATCAAGCTAAATACCAACATCGGGACGTTAAACTTCTTTTTGAAAGAAAGCTTATAGACCCACAATGACGTTAGACGAAAGTTCGATACTCGGTTTATCTTGTATCATGCACACAAAATTTTATCTTCGGTATTTCAGTTTAAGCTAAAAAAAATCCCACATCTTGCATTCTAGCTGGAAAACAGTTTAAAGATAAAACCTGAATGTAAGTTATTATACATTCGGAACTACAACACCATTTTACCAGTTTATTAAGAATTCGGAAGACTGAAGATTTAAATACATGAAGCGTAGCCATTTTTAAAAAATGCCCAAATAACCTCGATATCTTTCAGTGTCACAAGACACCGACAATGTTCTACATCTGAATGGATGAGAAAATGATTTTTTAGGTTTCTTTAATGACACCAGAGAAGAAAATGGCTTAAACAATCTACCTTAGTTACTACTGAATTTTCAAGGAACATTGATCTCGTTGCTAAGGTAACTACAACTGTGTGTTAAACTTCGTGAAAATACAAAAAGCGTCACGTTCTTCTCGTATCAAGTTATACGTAGCTTAAAGTTATAAATGTTAGGTATTTCTTTTCCCAACTTTTCATGAATACAATATGACAACGGATTCTTATAAAACATTATGATACGCTACATCAGCGTCCACAAGTGTTTGTAGCGACTAAACAAAAGGAAACAGTACAACAGTTAAGCTACAATGCCACATTAGAACTGAAGCTTATACCTAATAATAAAGAACAATCAAGATTTAAATCTTATAACCAGAACAAAAGAACAGTTCATTCTTTTGAACCTTCTCCACTCCACAACATTAAGTTAACTCTCACTAAACGCTGTTCAACATTAAACCCTCTTATCCTTCAAATATTTACAAATCATTCATTCAAACAATGTAGAATCACTATATTTTCACTGTTATAGCAAAATTCGGTTTATAATTATAATATTTTAAAGATCTAAACCAATTTAAATTATCTTGATCATCTTAAAAATTGGGGCGGTTAAATCAGTTATAACTTTAAATTTTAGATCAGTTTATTAGATGTTTGGCTTTATTTCACAGTTTAGTTCTAGATTTACAGTGATCATTATTTTCAATTCTGCAACATTGCTTACCAATTTTATGACATTTCTCGAATCAGACAAAGTTTTTAAGACCACACACACACACACACACACACACCATAATTTTAGCGGCTATAACAACCTTTCTTCTTGGCTACTCTTAACACTCGTTTAATCAACTTCGTATTATTTCTCCAGGGCAACACTAGGTTCGTTATTAAATCAGCCTCGTTCTTGTCTCCCATGATGATCACACGCTTCTTTCTGTCTTGCACACTTTCCAGTATGTTACCACAACATTCTGTCATGTTAGGATGTGTGAAGGTCGGAGCTATCAGTTCTTCTCTGGACGCTGCGCCCTCCTCCAGTTTCAGAATCCGGGATCTCTTACACTTCATTTTGTTGTTTTTTATTTTTTTAATTCTTGTCTTGATCACTAAAAATATCGGGAATTAGCCGTGTATGTTAATTTGTCATAAATACTTATAAACAAAGAAGTTTAACATAAAACGCTTCTCAAGAAGTATACAAATATAAATTGAATAAGAGAACTATTACTAACACAAATATTTGAAAAGAAAAACTGATGCATAGCAAAGTGGAAACAAACCCCCATCATAATCTATTTCTAGCAAGAATTTGAAGAAAATTTTCGAGAAACGTCAGAGAAAATAACCGTTTCATTTAGCTCTGGTGGTAATAATAACGTGATCAAAATTTCGGAAATACCCACTCAAGGTAGTAAGATAAGAATGGTATATGTACATTAAAATATTCTTTAAAGTGAATGAAAGAAACTTTCACAAAATAATATTAATTAACTGCCAAATTGTAAGACCATATTGTACGGCCATTGACATTTGATCCAAATACAAGTCATACGTTATTCTTAACTTTATCCTTCTTGGAATATGTATTAAATAATTTCAAACATCTAGCCCTCACATATAAAATGTGTACGAAAAACCAAAACGGTTGTATAAACAGACAGACTAACAGTCATCTTAACAGTAAAGTTTTGATAACATTATCATTGTAATAACAAATAGCTAAAGTAGTTGTACTCAAAAACAAAAGAAACAATAAACATTATTCTATAAATATGTTTAACCGAATACCAAAGAAACCTTTACTTTCCTCACTATAACTTAGAGGTTTGAAAAAAAATGTCACGTACTAGCATTGAAAAACCTCAGTTCATTAAAAACCAAACAAACAGACGTCAGGAAATATAGATGATTCAAATTTATTTTATGACCACTAGATGGCAGTGTAAGACAAAGAGAAATAATCTAGTGTGATGAAGCTGAATAAATAATCGAAGTTAAAATGCTTAAAGATGTTCCGATGCAAACTATTGCAATTTGCGAATTGAGTAAAGCAGATATGCTTGAAGGTGTTCGATTTATACAAAAAAAAATTGGCATACATATATAGATCTTCATGTAAAAGCAAGATGTTCGCAGATTTCGTCGCAAACAGAAACTATCTATCTATCACTCCAACATTGCAGATATTGAAAACGAGCATTACTCAACTATATGCTTCATATGCACATAGAAATGTCATCTAAATATATGAAATTTGACATATAGATTTTCATATGAATATTGAGTAAAAGCAAGACTTAGAGGATTTTTCCCAAACAGCTGTCATATTGAATCCCAACATGGTCACTATCGAAAATCAGTTTTATGCAAATCTTGGCTTTTAATCTATATAGAAGTGCCACCTTGATGCCCAAAATCACATTACCCGGATCAGAGAGTTTGGTTGTAGCATTTAATATATGAAACTCTCTAGTTTCAATATGACTATTAGTCAATGCACAAAACTATTTATAGTACAAACAGCATTGCGAGGCCAGTTGAAAAATTTCATCACATGTCAATAAAATGTCAGAAGACTTATTTATTGCATTAAAAAACAAACAAACAACTATTGAAGTACGTTAAAGTAGCCACATACAAAAATATTGAAACAAATAGTTATATCAATCATATAGTATATGCATAAAGATGCACACTTGTTAAATTTGTGCTAAAATGTGAAATATCATCCATCAGTGTAACTTTACTCAAACACAAAGAGAGAAAAAACAAAATCACGCTTAAGGCACTAAAAATTTTCCAGTCCTTATTGTAACTTGAATTGTAAGAATCACACGTGTAGAGAGGGACAATGTAAAGTCTATCACAACCATCGTGGCCTTTTTAAACATTAATCTTGGTGGCAGGGAAAGGTAAACATGCAGCATTGACAAAGACCCCTGCATGCTTTCTTTCAGGAGCATAAATGAGCTTATTGCAGGACTTGACAACCTTTTTCTAGGGTTGTCCACAAAAGGTGTCCAGCCTTGGTCTGCTTGCTTCCAAACCCCATTCACCTTGCTTCAGTTCTTTGGGTAAAAAATGCTTAGTGGGCCTGGTTTTTATTATTAATTGGGGATACGTAATTCAACATTCGGTGACTCAGTAGTGATTAGAATTAATTTTGTCTCCAATTAATGTCCATGATATATTTCTATAGATCAACAAAATCGAGGCAATTACTTAATACTTCTATTGAACTCGACTATAACAAGTTCTAGGATAAATAATCCAAACACTATGATAACAATATAATCTTCTAAAATTACACTCACTCAATAAATGTTTTAACACCATGATTATAAACATCGAATTAACATCAAAGTGATAAATGTTATAAATTAATAACAAAGTGATCAGTTTTTACACTCTCTCAACAGCTTATCCCTCTATAGATAACTTACAACTACTGCTCAGAGGTGAAATAAACCTTAGAACAGTAAATTCAGAATATTATAATGCCATGACAAATGGGATGAAAATGCAATAATTATTTAATTATTACAGTGAATAATGGGTATGTATCTATCTTCTAAGTTATTCGAAGTTTATCCACGAAAGTAGTTTGATAAAAACACACACACACACACACATACATACGGATGGCAAAATTATCCTAGAACATTTACAAGTTGCATCTCAAAGTAGACCGACTTGTTGTATTAACAAAAAGCAAAAAGTTCTTGAATAATGTAATAGCAGTGAAACCAGTTGGACAAGTCTTAAAAAAAGATTAGAGCCAAGCGGAACTCTTTCAGACCGGACCGTTTGTGAAATGGGTGGATACTTTAATCATATGCAAATCCATTAAATACAAAAGGCATCAAATGCGTTATTTATTGTGTGACACAAGGTCGATACTGTTTTTTTTGTTCTTTATTCTTTAACTGCGATTGTAATCTTCTATAATATCAGACGCTTCCACAAATTGCTAAATAATATTAGGAATACCCTCTTCGGTAGTGAGGGTACATTAAGATTTTAATATGTTCAACAATTATGTGAAATAGAATACTTTCTGATTATACACGATGACGCGAGTATCTTATAATTAATCATTACTTCCAGGCGATCGCTGGTTTTTATTTGGCATAGTTTTGGACGTTGTTTCAGTTCTCAAAACTCTACAATGCAAACGAATTCAATATTTCAACAACAAAATGAATATTCCGAAAACGAAATGTATACCCTTTCAGCATTCTAAAAGTTTATTAACTTTTGTGTTATCTCAAGCCCAGCCCTCTGTTTTAAAATTAAATCAAACCATGTATCCTTCTCAAAACCTTAAAACTTTCGTATTTATTACTGTTGATCATTGCGCCTTTAATTCTTCAAATTTATTAGCAGTTAAATGTTTCGTTGCACTATAAACAATATATGTGTGTAACCTGGTAACTGTTTTTATGAAGATCCGCTATTAAAAAGATAAGATGAAGAAGTTTAGGTGTAAACTATTCAAACTGCCAAAGAAACTAATCATCTCATGTGTCTACTATCTAGATTACACAGAACCCTGCCCCGTAAGTTTCAATAAATTTATGACCCTCCCTCTCCCTCTCCAATGAATTCAGTTTCTGTTCCAAAGTAATGACTCGACAAGCAAAGTTTTAAGAATTAATACGATATCTGGAAATAAGAAAGCCCAAAATATAATATCAAAAGATTAATGTAAAAAAATAGATGGCAATGAAAGTTAATCATTGGACTGCTTATTATCACATAAATTTTGCTTATGTTTTATTCTATGATTTCAAGAAATTCCTGGCCCCTACTTCATTAAAATAGGCTTAAAATTAATGCTCTAATTGTAGAAATAATTTATGCATTCGACCTCCCTCCAGTTTCGCTCTTGACATTTTTTATTCTAACATAAATTCATATTTTGCTTCCGACGCCTATACTACAGGTATATTTCTTAAAGTCGTTTATTTATTTATTAGCTTTAAGTAATTACACTTGGTGCTAACAGCGATAGTATTGATGATCCAATTACCATTAACTACTGATCAAATCAACCTATCTATATAGATCAGAACTAAAAAATTAACCACGTAATTGATATAGCTAATTTAATATTATTAGGTGTATACAAAGTCATAAAAAAACTATGAGTAAAATTTATGATTTCAATTAGGTACCCCTGTCTGTTAACGATATTATGTTCTTCTCCTGGTGGTAATAGCTAGTTAGGTTTCAGATTATTTTTAAACTTTTCTCGCAAAGCCACCACACAGGGGCTAGCTAGATGCGCATAGGAGCCCCCAATTTTGAACTGTTAGACAAGGAAGGTAGTTAGTCATCAGCATCCACCGTCAACACTTGGCTTTTAACTGAACAAATAGTGGGATTTAACGGTCAATCTTATAGCCTGCCCTCGGCTCCAAAGTGCGGAGCGCGTTTCTGTGGCAATGAGACGCAAACAATGAACCCTCGGATTCCCAGTTCGGGAAAAAAAAAATCTTGGATCTCCAAGTTATAACGCGAGTATTTTCTATAAAAAAAAAACTTCAAAATGAGTACCTTGACCTTTCTTCATTACGAACCCTACGGCGAACAAGCTTCAAGACTTCAAATAATATGTTAAACTGAGATAACGATCTTGATATGTTACAATGTCTAAAGCTTTGTGTCCAACAATTATACTTACTTAACCAAGAGAATGAATTTATATTAGGATTCTTTATATGCCCCTAGGTCTAATACTAGGTTATAATCACTGTACGTTAAGACCCCATAACATTTATAATCACAGTCCAAACCCTTAAACTAGGCTACTTTTGATTCTCCGCCATTAGGTTCTGGTCACAAGTCAGGTTATAACTGAAAACAACATTCGCGCACGGCCTAGACAGACTGGAATATCGATAAAAGCGATTACTGTTTGGATCAGAAAAAATAAGTCCACCGATAAGAATAACGAGAAAAAAAGAAAAAAAACCTAATGCCGACCTTGCCCGTCCAGTACTTACAGGGGATCCAGAGCAAACAAAATATAGAGTCTCCCCCCTTTAAACTGGCCACATTATATTGTACAAAATTGTTTTGACAATTAATTGAATAATGCTAATCAAATTCTAAAGAGCGTTTCCCAAAAACATAAAACACTTCTCTTTTTTTCAGTTTTTATTAAACAACAATAATTTGTATTTTTGGGGACCCCTTTGAATTTAAGGCCCGGGAGAAAATACCTCTCCCTGGCGGCTCTGAATTGCCGACTTTTATTTACTTACCATAGTCTGCTGTACAAAACTTGTCCAGTAGGTTTTTCAGAGTCTGGGGTTGATTACATCCAGCACACGACACTGTGTCAATGAATATAAATTTAGTTGTATGACTTCACTCTACATTTATATACATTAAAATTGAACTCTAAGTAAAATGAACCTGTATTGAAGTTTCTTCACGTACAAACAAAATCAACGTCAGTAACGTAATATTTTGGTTTATTTGTCTCAGTTCGTTATTAGTAGATCATTGGAAATCACCTTTTACTAAACAACAAAAACATGAGGGAATCCTTAATAGCCGCGGCCTTTAAAGTTCTTTTAGGCAGGATAGTATATTGAGCGTTATCACTTAAGTAAATCAATCATGATTTAAAAAAAGTTAAATACCACATAAAACATTGAATTAATTTCTTAATTAGTTGTTTAAAAAATTTTGCGCGAAGCTACACAAATAGCTATCTACGTATATCCGTCCCTAATTCTGAACTGATATGACCAGAGGGAAGGCAGCTGGTCAAAAGCACCCTTCATCTAGTTTTCGGCTAGTCTTGGCTGACCGAATACACGTGCGTGTGGGGATGACTATTACACTTATAACGCGTCTCACAGATCTTGTTGTGGCCAAAGGGTTAAACGAATCTTTACCCACTTGTCCACGTCCTCGTAGCTGCGCTTAAGTGACAAATAATATTTCGTTTCGCAACTTTGTTATTTCTATTACATACCATGTGCGAAATACTTCAACATTTGGAAAATATAAATAACGTCTCATCACTTACCAGAAGCACCTGGTGTCGACTTCCATCCTCTTCCTCGCTGCCCTGGTCGCCTTTTAGGCTTAGGTTTTATGAAATTGGTAATCTTGCTAGTAGTTAGCACAGTTGCTGGATTTGAGCAGTCAAATTTCTTCATCGTCTTTCGAGCTTTGCGGATAACTTTGTTTGAATTTTCCCACGGAATAATCAGAGTTGGGAATAAACTAGATTTCTTCTTAACTCCCATCACAAGAACGCGACCTCTAGTGTCTAGCTTTCCAATCAGATCACCACAACATTTAGACATATTAGGGTGTTCGAATACTGGCTTCTTTAGGTCGTCTATGGTTACTGCCCCTTCCTTCATTTTAAAAACCCTAGTTTTTCTAAACCTCAGTTCTTCGTTTCGTAATTTCCGAACTCTAGTTTTGAAAACTAAAAAGAAAAAAAAAACAGTCTCTTAAAGAAACACAAATACTCGGTTCTGAATATCAAAGTATACATACATACATACATGTTTAAGTGGAAAAGTAAAGCGAGTACTTAGTCTGGTTTCGTCTGGAGTATAACTTTGACAAATACATAAAGATATGGGTAATAATATTACTAAAATATTATAAAAGTTTCCACAAACTTTACAAGACTATTTGTTATTTATAAAAATAAAAGCTTCAATACCATTATTTTCTAATTTTTTTAAAAGAACAGAAAGGGAAGGGAATTATTCTAGCCTCAAAAATTTCAATTGTCCTTTTATTTTTCTTTTAAGAAACTGAAAGTCTAATAGTGAAGGTCGTGAACTCTCTTACACGAGTAAAAAACGTTTGTGTATAATTACTGTGGCTAACGTGATCGTCATTCTCAACACTGGGAGATAGATCTTACTAGTTTCATGGGAAAGCGAGTAGCTCAGTTCAACACTTTTGTTATTGTCACTTAAACTTGTCCCCCAGCGACTAAACTGTAAGTTTAAAGGCTTATGACGCTAAAAACCCAAGTTTAATTTTTTGGGGTGGGCACAACACAGATAGCCCATTGTTTAGTTTTGTGCTTAACAATAAATAAATAAATACTTAATGTTTTTTTTTTTTAGCTTGC
>NW_013666561.1:209045-212265 GCF_000517525.1 Limulus polyphemus | reverse complement strand
AAGTCAGCTAGTTATCACCACCACCGCCAACTCTTGGGCTACTCTTTTACCAATGAATACTGGGATTGAAAAGGCTGAAAAGGCTCGCATGTTTGGTGGGACAGGGATTCGAACCCGCCATCTTCATATTGGGAGTCGAGCACCCTAACCACTTGGCCATTCCGAGCCTTATTTACACCTATTTTCATGGAATTTCAGTACGTCGATTTATATTTATTTTGGGCATTGAACAGCAGACTGTCAAGACAAGGTTGGTGTGCATGAGTAAATCCAAAATCTGATATTATATTACCGGAATATCGATAATCAATGCTTTGAATAAACTAAAATTTTGTGAAGGTTATATAATTTTAACTTATAAGTTATTGCAAACTAATATTCAACTGTAAATAGAACCAGCAAAAATACAAACATCCAGCACTGTGTCAATGAATATGCAAAGCCGCCCTGTTGAAGCCTAAGTACAAATGAAATCATTTAGTTTAAACGTTTAACTAAGAATGTCCTAACCTGTTGCTTTAGATATGTATTTGCTTCACGACCACGCAAAGAATTTAATATAACAAACTAATATTCTTTCAGAGATAATTAACTTTAGCAATTGGTCTCCCTTATACGGGTACTCCATTTTAACCAAACGTTACATTTTAAAAAGTTATCAACCACCTAGTATCAACTTTAATAACTAGAACATAAGTTATTCACCTCTTAACTAAGGAGCCGTTTGATTGATCTAATGAAAACGTTATAGTGATCTCTTATAGAAGGCGAGATATTACCCAATCAGTGTCAGTTATTTAAAGTTTCTAATGTTCCATATTAGCGAGAGTTTGTGAAATGAAATTTCAGGAAATGCAACCATTAAAAAAAATATTAAAAAATATATTCGCTTGTAATTTAGCCCAGTGCTTTCAAACTTGAGCATACATATTAAAAAAAGAAGTATACTTCGCATCTTGTCGAAGAGGCAGAGTTCGACAACAAGATTTTGTCTTAATAACACGGCTGGCTGAACAATGATGCCGAGCTGGTTTTTCAGGGATTTACTTTCTGTCAACAATGATTTTCTTCCTTCAGCAAGTAGCGAACGGAGATGACATCGCGAAGCTGCCTCTCACAACTTCATTACTGTAGGGTCTGTCGAGCAGAATTAATATTAGCTGAAGATTTTAACAGCGCGAAAAAGCAATATCGAATGTGAACATTTGGCACAGTTGCCCAAGGCTGCAGATCAATACCAGAGTTCTGTGTGTGTTTCAGTCCGAGTCGTTTATTACATTCTTATATTTATCTGAAGCAAACTCGCACAGTTTTCAAACGGTTTTTATTTTCCCACTTTCATGCAAGTAAATACCTTTCAAAAAATATCAATTGTAATACCTTTACACTTTGAATTCAATGTATAAGTGAGCTTACATCTTTGTAGGTAAAAAAAACTACTTAAATCGTCCAGTTCAATTATCAAAATGAGATTTAGAAATACAGTATCAGAGTTCTGAGTCTACTAAAGCATATATTACCAGAGATAGGGATTTTCCACAGATTATGCAGGACCGGGTGTATCTTAGTATTTACTGTGCCGGACTGTTGATCGAAGGGTCTATGGATCGAGACATGTTACCACTGAACGTTCTCTACTGTGGGCAAGTTATAAAAGTTACAATCAATTCTGTTACACGATTCAAGGAACTGAAAAAGTCTTTGAAATGTCGAGTGCTACTGACTGTTTGCCTTTTCTGTAGTCAGTAGTTTAAAATTAAGAATTGCTGTAAGTGAACCATGGGAGTCTTTAGCATGGAGTAAGAAAAGAGCCTATGACGTCAAAGATTTCAATTCCTAGGCTGTGAAAAAAACAGAACAAATCCCATATTTTATTTTTGAAAACTATATATATATATATATATCCCTCTTGTATTACACATTTACGATATATATATATCCCTCTTGTATTACACATTTATGAGGGGGGGGGGTGTAAATATGTGTGATTTCTTTGGAATTTCCCGTCTTCTATTACACGTTTTAATATTACATATCTTAAGCAACGTCTCAACGGTGATGCTGTTCAAAAGTTAACTGTTCGGCCTTTTTTTAACAACAGTTAAAAACAACATACATCAAGACACTACATGGGTTGTCGGAGTGTTGGTTCAAGTGGAAATGTTCATTTCAGTTAAAAACTGAACAATTAGAAACGCAGATGTAAAAGTTAAAATGACACACAAGGTTTCATCAGACATTATCAGACAAGTGCACACCCGATAATAATTGTCTACGACAACTGGTTCCTGTTGGAGCCTGGTGGTAAGATTTCGCAAAGTGTTGCATTTTCACGTTTTTAGTTGTTTTAATCTTCTGTAAAGCTCAACTGAAATAACGATACTTGATTTACACATCAAGCTATAGACAGTTCTGGTTTCTGCGTCTGATAATTATTTCTTGGTTTTCCTTGTAAACAAGAATGGTATGTAATACACGTATATGACAAATTACGCTTAAATTAATAGGTTGTAACACCGAAAAAACGCTTAGGAACATGTATTTCAAACTAATGCATTTAGTTATATTTGCAGGATCTCTAAACTTAAAACTGTACAAATGACACTTTAGGAGGATATTTTTTTTACCTTTTAAGTGTCTTTAGATGTACATGTATACACCCCTATAAATGTTTTCTTATTCAAGATACATAATTTCCATGATAAAACACGAGAGGAAATACCACGTTCTGCCGTTTCACTCCTTCCAGGCACAAGTATTGGTTTAAAGATATGGGGCAACAACACTATTACTTTAACGTCAGTTCGAGGCACAAAGTACCAGTTCACAGAAGTGTTAGTTAATGTTGTACAACATTTCGGTTATTTGAAGAACAGAGTATCAGTTCATGGGTTTTATTAGGACACCCAAAATTTTCAGGTTCGTCAATGTGCACATGAATAGGATGGTGTAATGAATTATAATTGTTAAATTATAATCTTATTACACGTATAAAATCATATACGTTTAAACAAATTTTTCGGCTAACATATAAATGGAGATCTCCATTTTCATTTGAAATTCATTTTCAAAAATATAATAAGGAAAAAAGTAAACGGCTCATTCTTTCATGGAAATTACAAGCGGAAAACTTAACTGGGTACTTAAATACATCAGTGTCGGTTCATTATTACAGAAAATTGTTATCCACACACACACACATATATATATATATATATAT
>NW_013666561.1:196827-208290 GCF_000517525.1 Limulus polyphemus | reverse complement strand
GTGTGTGTGTGTGTGTGTGTGTGTGTGTGTGTGTGTGTGTGTCAGCGAAACACCGATTCTGTGTAGAATGAGTTTATAGCCGAAACGTCACCCAAATAGAAGTTTCATAAATGTCTTGAAAATAATTAAATTTGGTCTTTTTTTTTGTTGTTGTTGTTGTTTTTCAGAGGAAGCTAAATATCACGATGAATCTTAGATGCTATTGAGAAACGCTTTTTTTAACGTACAGTAAATGACAGAGGGCATTTGTGTATGTCAATAACGTTGAGTCAAACTGGGAGAGGAGCACGTGGATGTGCAAACGAGCACATGAGAGCAGCACGCGCCAAGCTATAAAATTGATCTCTCCGCTATCCCAAATTTTGAACTGATATACAGACTGCAAGGAAGGCAGCTAGTCAACAGCATTCACCGCCAACTCTTTGGCTAATCTAATCGACCAGTAGGATTTTACTGTCACTCTTATAATGTACTCACGGCCCCAAAGTATGGAGTGTAATGTTGCGGCAATGAGACGCAAACCATGGATCCTCAGATTCATAGTCAGGGACACTAACCACTAGTCCACGTCCAGCTCGGGTTTACGATTAAATACCAAGATTATGGGCGTAAAGGTAAACCTGGGTTGAATAGATAAAGAGGACGAAGACAAGCACTAGGATTGTTAAGAAAAGGAGCATGTGGCTGTTAAACTGAATTCAAAGACGAATATGAAGAGAACAAGAGGTTGTGGAAACGTTTACAGAACAAAGACGATGAAGCCACACTAGTGTTGAAGTTACGAAAAATGTAAGTTAAAAGCATATAGTTGCGATTCTAAGAACATAAAGAAAAAAGAATGTCAACTACATTATATCTGCTATATCCAGTGCCGACGAGGTCTTTTGTTCAATACCAGGGCTACTCAGGCCGGGCTTGCACTTAAGCAAAGTCAAACGTCAAAGAAAAATCATCTGTAAGCGAAAAACTTACCAAAATCTGCTCGACAAAAGTTGTCAATCATGTTTTCGTACGTATCTGGCTGGCTACAAGCAATACATGGCGCTGGCTCTAGAATAAATGAAAAAAATATATATGTATATCAAACTGACTGATAAGTTGTATATATATATATTCACTAACTGGGATTAAACAGAAAAATTATTTAATGAAAAAAATACAAACTTCGCCAGGATTTTTCGACGTGCTTTATTCACAAACATATATATAAAATGAGAAAGTAAAACAACAACAACAAAAAACGGGCCATAACGTATCAATTAACAACTTTATCATCATTACAACCGGGTTTACAGACCTTGAACTTCTCATTAAGGAAGACCCAGTTATAAAGAGGCACCACGATATTAATAATCTACAGACATCCTTCCAACTAAAACTGTTTTAATCCATAAAAGAACAACCACCAGTTTGTGGCTCGTGTATCCTGAATTGTGACTATGTAATTAGTATTTATTTTCAGTTTGCATTTTTTTTTTTATATTATGTTTGCCATATTGTTTATACACACACACACACACGTTAGTGCTGCTTGGTCCTTCAATCTTGTTTTTTTAAGCTTCGTTATTCTCCAATGTCTTAAAAAATTACCTTATTTGTACACACATCTTATTTTCGCACTTCGCTGATGATGGAATAAATACAATCTGAAATGTTCGACGAGTCATGTAAATAAAATACTTTTTCATCCTCTCAACCGTATTTCTCTTCATCAGCACACATCAAAAGAATCATACAAGTAGCGTTTTAGTTTCATACTTCATAAAAAAAAATTAAAAACATTGACGCCCTCAGTAATTCAAGTAGCACCGAAACGTTGAGTATACCTTTCAAAGAAGACATCTGTGTGGCACGGTCAACACTCGCACTGTATGACAGACCTTTAGTAACCACTGTGACCCGTAAAATATTACGAACAAGAATGACACTACAAGAGTTGCCCCAAAGTTAGTGTTTCACGCTAATGTACAATAAAAATGTGTGAAAATCAAAGTCAGAGTTGTTTTTTTTTTCTTTCTCTCTTATAAAACTTTGGTCCTACCTGGTATTCTTTCATTAAAATTTTACTATTATTACTACTATATTACTAAAATTATTACATACATAATTTTTTTATCATCATTATTTCACAATATAGATGAATTGAATATATTTACTTACGATGATTTATTACAAGCTTATATAAACCTATGGAGGACAGGACAATAAGACATATAATGGGGACAAATCTAAAATTAGATTAATGAACACAATTAGCTTAGGAGGCTAGCGACATTTCAAGGGGGTATGGCCCCCTCCACACATACAACTTAAATACATACAAATAAACAATTAGAAAAGGCTTAGGAGTTAATTCATAATAAAACTAGTTTTTGATGTCCATGAATGTAATCAAACTGAACTTCAGAAAGACTGCCACTGTTTCAGCTTTCACACACACACACACACACACACACATTCAGTTTTCTACAATATATCAGGAACAGGCTCGACATCGTCACTGCTATAAATATGTTCGGTGGTTGCAAAGGAATATCAAGCTGTGTTGACCTTGTTTTTAGGATGCTATATGCTCTCCCTGCAATATAAACACAAACTTATGCAGTTAAAACTGTCCATATTTATATAAATACACTTCTATGAACACTAGTCTGTTCAGTATACGTAAATCAACAAACTTGTTAAAATTTCGATACAAACAAATGTACCCCTATACACCACCAAACAACAATGGGTCTGTTCCACTGATCACTGTGTGTGTGTGTGTGTGTGTGTGTGTGTGTGTGTGTGTGTGTGTGTGTGTGTGTGTGCGTTACAGTATCTGTTCTCTCTACATTAAAGTTGATAAAATTCATTTAACTGATATGTAATAAACCTAAAATAAGTATTCACAAGCGGAAGATCTTGTGACATCCCTTGGTAGATATGTTGTTTCATCCAAAGGTCGAATAGCAAGGCATCTTGATTAAATCACTACGGAATAATAGTCATGACATAATTTAGTGGGATTGGCTTTTTAGGGGGTGTGGTAAGGTGGTCGTGGACAGCCTTGCGGTGACTTTACCCCCATGCAATAGCCTAATATAATTAATATGTAGTGGTGTGCGCTATTCTTGTCTACAAATCAGTAGACTGTTCCCACTGAATCTGAGTGTAAATACCATGATGCACTGACGTGTAGGGCTTATAAAGGTCAGCCGTTGCCAAAGGCGGTCAGAATGGGGTGAAAAGGATGGTTTATATCTTTGGCCGCCAGTGAGGCACCTGCCCCCTTAATACCTGCTACACATAAGCAAAAGACTGTTAGCGCCAATTAAGATAACATGTGAAAAGGAGTTCACGCGAACTTTGATGTAGCACTGATGAGTGTCTGAAACACCACACACTTATACCTGAATCCACTGTTCATACCGTGCAACTAAGAAAAAAACTATCGTATTGCTTATGGAGAATATTAAATCAGCTACCCAAAATTAATCATTTTTCGGTTCATGCGAAATTTGAAATGCTATAAACAAAACCCGCTCAGTTGGCATTAAATCCACAACCCAAGACTTTAATGAAATTTCAAAACCGTGTATCAGCATATCGCTGTGCGCATAGAACTTCTTGTTGCTGGATTTCACGTGTATTATGCACCCATTAGCAAAAAGGAACATAAAGTCAGTACAGTGAGCGTCAAAACTAGGGTGACGAACGATAAAAGCATCACGTGGAGCGATAAACTTCGCTACTCGTTGGTTTTGAATGAACGAATCATGCGTTAACAGCAACATAGACAACACTTTGGATATGGTTGTGTTCTCCAAAATATGGTGGTTGGTAGGAATAGTATCATAATATGGATCCGCATTAGCAGAGTTGGACTTTGGTCAACTGACAATAGTTAAGAGACCCTTAAAATTCCTTGTTACACTGGGGAAGTTTGTTCGTTTGTTTTTGAATTTCGTGTAAAGCTACACGAGGGCTATCTTCGCTAGCCGTCCCTAATTTAGCAGTGTAAGACTAGAGGGAAGGCAGCTGGTCATCACCACTACCGCCAACTCTTGGGCTAATCTTTTACCAGCGAATAGTGGAATGGACCGTCACATTTAACGCCCCCACGGCTGAAAGGGCAAGCATGTTTAATGGGACGGAGATTCGAACCAAGATTGTGAATCAAGCGTCTTAACCACTAGGCCATGACGGGCCACTGGGGAAGTATGAACGATGCTGTACTGTCTTAAGATTAATGGAAAATTCAATACATATATCAACATGATGATGTACAATACAGTAGATAGGAGGAATAAGCTTCCAAGTATTACCGTGTCTATTCCACCAATTCGTGGCAATGATTATTATAGTCTTTAATTTACAATTCACACCAAAGATGGGTTTAATCTCTATTGAAATGAATCTCTAGCAGCGAAATATACACCCCCGTACCACTACAGCACTTGTGATAATATAGAGTATGTACACGACAACCAAACCTGTTGATTTATTCTTAAGTCTACAAATAATAACTTGTACGTGTATGCACAACATGCCTTTCGATACGAAACAAGCAATACGAGTTATGAAGTTTTAGATGGAGGAGCCGATAAAAATATACGATAACAAATCAAAAAGTGGCCTCTAAACAAGCTTAGACAAGTGGAAGAAACCCGTTGATCCTTCCAGGACATTCTTTGAAAGTACATACCCTACGTTGCATTAGTCTAGTTTGTTTACTGGTGTACCATTACGAAATTCATTCTTATGTTGTAAACATTCGTCACCAGTTTTTTTAACAGCGTGAAAACGTGTCCTAAACAAAGGAGCTAATAGAAAGCATTTTTTGTGTCTAAAAAATTTAAAATAAAACATATTAGCATTAATTATGGTAAGATAATACTTAGTTTGATATTATTTCGATTGAATGGTTTCTTGAAACTAATTATCTTACCCAATAAACACTAATATTATTCCACATAATTAACAGATTTAATTATTTAAGACACGTTTGGTAGTCAAAGGTTTAAACCTGTCTTATTATCACACAACTAAAGTTGAACTTTAGTTGTGTGAATACAACTCGTCTTTATTGCTATTTTTCCAGATGAGTGAGTGCGTATGTGCGCGCGCGCGTTTTAGAGCCAAGTCACATTGAGCTATCTACTGTGTCCACAGAGGGGAATAGAACCCCTTATATTCGTGTTGTAAATCCTTAGACTTACCGCTGTCCGACCGGGGGAACTTCTCCAGATGAAGGACCAAGAAAGATATCGGAGTTTCATATTCTACTTAGTAACTAAATACACTTATGGTCCTCACAGGAGTGCGTCCAGTGCATTCTAATGTCTAATCTGATAACCCTTTTGCACGTTCCTCTAATACAGAACATATGCCCCCCCACCCCTACAGAGAGGCGGCAAGCTCTTACGGCTCGGAACGATTGCCGAGAAAAGATTACATGCCAATGAGGATACCAATTAAATAATTTATGAAGGTATGGTCCATGGTCTCAACTCAAGGAATCTAATTAGATATGCGATATTCTCTTAGCCTTGTACAGCCAACCTAATTGATAAGAACCAGAACCCTAAAATATACACTCCTAGGCTATCAACTTACACTATCACGTTTAAAACGACATAACTTCATTTTATAAAATATGCAGGTGACGTGATACATAACACAGAAATGTCGAACAGCTTAAAGAGTAAGTGTATGTAAAGCACGCGCAATAGTCATTTAAAAATTGGTAACCCCCTCAATTTTTTAGCCCAACGCTATATTTTCACACATCCTTAATCTTCTCTCTCATATATATATACACACACACACATATATATACAGACAGACACGTAAAATCTTTAAAAGAAAACGCTCTACGATTCAAATCTGCATATCGGAGTCTTGTAAAACAGTTCACATGCAGGCTAACATTTTAAGTATCAAACTGGAGTTTAAAAAATATTGATCCACTGTGTAAATCTTAATAATACAATATTAAAATCAAACTTAAATATAACTTTAAATTTAAGCCATGCTTTTCAGTCATGAAACAATACACTTGCATCGACACACCTAAATCTATGTAACTTTTCTCTAGATACTAAAATCTGCAAATATCAACACATCTGGATCAACAAACCTTTATATGTACGCTAAAATATGTACACTTTTTTTTCTAATTTAAGTACCATAATTTCAAGAATTAAATCTATACACTGGTATTCATACACTTTAGTAGATACAACTGAGTGCATACATCTAATTTAACCCCTGAAATTGTACGCCAAAATCTACCCAACAGAAATTCCCCACTTTAATATGTATACTTAAATATAAGCAGTTATATCCAAAACACCTGAATCTATACATCAGACTTTTTTTTACTTCTAAATCTTAAATACGCATTACCGAGTCTACAATCTGTACACTTAAATCGCCAGATCACATCCGAATCTATAAACCTTGCTGTAGATACACTACGAGCCTGAATCTATGTTACCCAAGTTGAGTTATTTTCCCAGAAGAAACAATCCAAAGTGGGTAGGATTAACACTGCACTGGTGATTTAAATTAAAACATTACTATATCTTTGAAAACAGGAAGGATATTCGATAACAAACTACCTTTAGAAAATAATTACTGAACAAACAAAAGTTTAAAATATGTTAGAAAAATATTGACAATATACAGGCAAATAAGCGGACAAACGGGAAGGGAATACAAAATCTCCGACACGTCCTCCTGGTGACTGAAGAACATTTCCTTGGCGTAACTCAAGTGGTTTGTAATAATATACAAAATACTTAAGTTCTTTATCATAAATATACTTTTTCGCTGGCTAGAAAAAAAAAGGCAGGAGTATAAATAAACCGAAACCTCTTGGACGTTGAAATATCTTCCAGGAAATTTCAATGCAGGAACTCACAAGGTGCAGGCTGCAGACCTGTGTTTATTCAACAAATAAGAAACCAATGCAAACTCTTAGGCTGTTTATACTTTGTTCAACGGAAAGCCGAAACATCATCCTCAAGACAAGTTTTTTTTTTTACCGTTCATTTTCAACTCTTATATAAACCATTACTGTTTTTCACGTTTCAGTATTTTAAAAACACAGTGTACATAACCCTGGTGACCTATACGTCAGTATTTTTTGTTGTTGTTTTTTGTACTTTCTACAAAATGTCGAAGTTCCATCAACTACTATGTCAGAACATCGCAACAAAAGCAGTTAACCCATACAAGTCAACAGTAACTTGTCAATTTCCTTACAATATTGATTTTGATCGAATTTCAAAACAATAGTATTAACAAACAATTCTGAAATCACAAAAAGACAGACGTTTTACATTTTTTAGGAGAAACAACTGTTTTGAGTAATAGTTTCTCAGCTTTATTTGTGAAAGTAGTGCTAAATTTTCTACCGTGTTTTTGTTGCCTGTTTTAATTCTTACGCAGAATAAACTGTAAAAAATATACTGAAAATACTACAGAAAAACTAAGCTTTACAAACAAGAAGTTCCTTTTCAAAATTTTCGCATTAAAACTCCATCACATCGAAACAATCTGCTTCATACTAGTGAAAGTAGACCAAAATAAAACCGACTACCATTCTCCCGGCGTTGCACGGTTCAAACAACATGAAACCAACTACTATACTCCCGGCGTTGCATAGTTCAAATCACTGTTCAAGCAAGGCAACGTCTATTTATGAGTGAAAGTAAAAATAATACTCCAAACTCAATCGTAGTTTTGAACAAATACACCATTAATGAGACAAACAAAAGATAAAGCATTTCTGTAAACAATAACCAGGTTAACATCGACGTACATCAGAATAAGAAAGAAATCGAGGAAGATGTAGAGACTCTCCAGCAGACAACTAAATATATATAAAAGCAAACTTAATGTAGAGCGTGAATAACTCAAAATACACATTACAATTCTGTAGTGAAATCTAAATTCTGGCTTATCTTTAATGAACGACTCAACGTATCCTTCCACATTTGTATAGTCTAATATATAGACGAGAGAACACGACTGATTGTTAAATATTTTCAGTACCCGATTTATATAGTAAACAATATATCATTATGAAAATTTACCTCACTTTTTAATAAGCTATCCTTCGTCCTATACTCTACTAAATAACATGTGTAGTGTGCGTGCGTGTGTTGTTAAGTGCCAAGTTTACGTCTTAAACCATTATGTTTAAAATTAATTTTCATAGGAATTTCTCTTCTGTTTGTAATCAGAAGTTAACCATTATGTTTCATTCTTATAGAAACGAATCTCTGTTGGTCAGTTCTTGCACGGTTATCTAATTAAATTATTAAAGTGTTTCAACGAAAAAGTAAAATAGTTTATGAGGTGACAAATAATGAAGATAAAATTACGTTCAGATAGAGACCTGGCAGCGCGAATTCGAAATATAAACAGACTATTACTAGACATTAATTGTAGGCTTCCTTAAATATAAACATTACCAAGTTTTACAAGTATGTATTTCATTAGTTATTTCCAAAGCGACAGAACGTTTACTGCAATTAAAACTATAAATAAATCGGTTGTTGATTTGGCGCCTGCAAAAGCAACTGAGTTACACAAGGTCATTAATCTTCGTGTCTGGTTTAAGCCATGTTTGTTTCAACAAAAATAAAGTACCCCAGAGACTAATTTTATCTTTTACCGCCCCGTTTTGTATTTACAACTGTATATTTATGTTATCACGTGAAAACATTACATCGAGTGTTAAGTTGAATCAATTAATTACAGATTATATAAAAAGATGCATTTTTTCTACATTGTTTATTACCCTCCCCCTTTTTATAATATTATTTTAATTACAAGAACTTAGTTATATAGTCTAGTTATTCATTTTTAGTCTATTTTCCTTCAGGTTACTGAAATTCATTTCGTTTTATTTTAACTTAGACACATTTTCCCAATGTTTTCAAAGCTCGACTCGAAATTTCTCAACCGTATTCCTTTTGGCAACTTTTCTGTAATTATATGAACATTCAATCTGCTCTTCTTTTTTAATTAAGCTTCTTATTAGAACAGTTTTAATAATATGAACTAACAGATACGCGAACAGCGATGTTAAAATATTTTATACGCTCTTCTTCTGAAAAACCCTAAGGGATCATATAAAGAATACAGTGTGAAAAAATATAACAGGTTTTAATAAGAATGTCTTATGGCCATTATAATGGATTAGACTTTTTATTCACCAGTCGTTCCTTCAATCAGTTGCTGGTGGTTTTCAAAAAGTCTATGCTTTTCTTCTTAGAAATACTTATGTTTACACACAAAATATTAAGACTTAGAACGATAAGTAAACTTTAATTTTGTATCTATTCATCATGGTAGGAAGACGACACTGTATATTTATTTGTGTAAGCTTCGTTCCGTCTTCACTCCAATCAGTGAACCTACAAACTTGTTACAGCGTATTTTGTACCTGTCTGCACCTCTCTTTCTCTCAGAGCCTAAAAAGAACCTGAAGAAAATTCTCGGTTAGACATGGTTATCCAACGAGAACTCTGGAAAAGGGGAGAATGGCAGAATTCGTGACGATAACACACAGCGACATCACTGATATAACGATAACACAAACACACAATGACAACGATAGTATGATTTCTTCACAGAAAAAAAAATAGAAAATAAAAAATCTAGTAATGACTTAAAACGAAACAATTATAGTGTTATATATAGAGGAACAGAGACCACTGGTGACAGTACATCAAATGACCAATCCATTTCAACTTCGTGATGCTACATCGCATCCTATTCTTTATAAGAGCAACAATGTGTTGAAACTTCAAAATAATTACCAATATTTATACACGATATCAATGATTTTTTTAAACACATACTTTAATGATAGACACATATACCCCTCTTTCCTGAAAGCGTTTATTTTTCTCCACAGTTGAAACTTTGGCAAATAGGATATATTTGTTTTCACTCGTGCTTTGTTCTACTTTAATCGCCGTTTACTTCTACATTTATGATGTATTTATTTGTTCCGAGAAATATTCATTAGCAAGTTTTGATTGCCACATGTAACTATGGGCTAGACAGGTTCAAACATGTCTGCGTTGATGGACAGTTCACACATGAATTTACACCACTGAATTGATACGGTCTGGGGGTAGTGGTCAGTTCATATAAGGACTTTATAGTTGTTACCGATATTTTCGGATGGCTATAAGCTCCAACTTGTTACTATAGTTTAGCTTATTATTACCTTCTTGGGTCGTGGTCAATTCACAAAAGACTTTATGAACATGGTTGCTATTATTATTAGTGACAATAGGAGGAGGAGTACTTCTCACCAGCACGATGAGATTTACGCATCTAAATTAATTTAAAAAGTATATACAAGCTGAGAATGAAAACTAAAATATGCATGGCCGATTGAATCTCTACTTTGATCGTAATGCTAATTAAAATTATCAGAATCTCTTGATTATTTGTGAACACACCTTATGGGTGCAAGTACCGAGGTGAAAACTATACAAATCAGCTACACAAATCTCTGAACAGTCGAAGTTTCAACTATAGCCACAAAGTTCGTGATTGGGCTACTTTTAATTCTTAAAAGATAACTATAGCAACTTTGTGAACTCTCGATCGACCGTTGGTGGCCCAGGCAGAAACGGCAATCTTTTAAAGAAACTGCAATTATTATTGCTGGAAATAAAACCAGGTGAAAACAGTGAATGTATGCTTTCTTGTATGATTACTTTCCATCTTAATTATTAAATTTAATTCAATAAACTAAAACTTCGTCTCTCGCATAATGAAAAAGATGGCGTCCAATACAGCCCAACTGATATTTGAAAATAGGTTATAGAATGTTTTATAAGATACTTCAACTCCTATTAAACTTCAAGAACATGGTTGCCACAATGCTCGTTTAAATTTTGTGCATGTATCTGCGAATGTAAATTATCATTCTGTATAGATATAATCTTTCAGGCTACTATTTTGTTTGTACGGCCATGATAACATTAAAAGGTTCCCAAATACTTCTGACTTGTGTGCCTCAACAACAAATCGGCATTGTTGTGAAACGGAAAGAGAGGCGTATTAATAGATAAATTACAATTTCAAATATTTGGTCAGTGAACGATATGTTAAATAAGTTATAATCAAATAAAAATACTACAAACATAAGACGATATACGTGTTTAATGCTTAACCTTATTTGTACATCATATCGTTTTCTGTTAGCATTTAAATGGACTTGTACAACTGAAAGAGCAAAATCGGGTCAGGGAGTGGCCCTTAAGGTTTCAGGAAATACGAAACCAATTCTAAAGTATTTAATCCATTCTAGTAGTAGCATTGCAAATATTTCTTCGAACACGAGTAAAGAAGACTATTAAATCATCTGGTTTTTAAGGGAATACTTTAACTATTGAAAATAAGCCGTAAGTACACTCAAACTCAAAGGGATTCGAACAGGGTCGT
>NW_013666561.1:176365-195878 GCF_000517525.1 Limulus polyphemus | reverse complement strand
ATCTGCCGTTATTCTGAGAAATAAACTGTTTATGTGAAAATTTTTGAATTTGTAGTTGCTTGATGCAATAAATGTTTTGTTGTTGAATATTCTTTTCTTGTTGGATTTATTATAATTTGTAATCGAATGAATCAATAGAACAACAATAGATTTTTTAAAATCTCATAATTAATTTTTAATTCACTTTATCATCGAAAACCACGAGATAGCATCAATTTCCCTTACATTGTTCAAGGAAGTAATTCTGACGTGTTGTTTTCCCTTCAATAAAGGAGCTGTTTAAGAATTTGGGGAACAAAGTTCAGAAAAATATATGATCTGACGTATGAAGGAAAGTTTCAAAGAGTAATGTATTTAATGGTTAAAAGCAGAAATTGAGTAAAGCATTAAGGTTAGAACCGCTACTTTCTTAACCTGCATGCAATAAGTAAAGGTATCCAAAAATAATTTTCATGTCTGTACACACGTCTGGCAGTCTTCTCCATTCCTTGTATTTTCAGATAACAATTAAAACTTTAACACATCCAATATGAACGATGTACTACATGTTTTAAAACAGATGAGAACCGAATAGTTTGTATACATCATTTTGTCTGAGTCAAGTTTAAGCTACATCATGAAAAGTACAGCTCGCCATCACGACCAGGCAATTAGCTTTAAAAGATCCCGCATGACAGATCCGCCGAGTAAGATTCGCCCATACACATAAAAAATAAAAATAAAATAAAAATGACACGAAGGTAGAACAGCTACGTAGAAACAATACAGCGGAGAAGTAAGTAGACAATGAAAAATAAAACAAAACCGATACAACTTTCGAGGCCATTTCGAGGCGGCTGCCTTTGTGTGAAATTGGCATGTAGCTTAAATTGTTATAGTCGGAAACGAAGCTTAGAAGTTAGCACAACTAGTTTTTATATTTCATCGACTGATGTGCTTCACTTTAAGCGTATACGTTTGGTTTACCATAATTAAAAATTAACAATAAAGTCGGTCTCGCCTTGTACGGCTTTTTATCTTCTCTTAATATTCCCGTTTCCTGCATAATTTCATGACATAATGTCAGAATAATTTTATTTGATTCGCTATATTATATATTCTAGTGGGACAGCAGTTACAAGATACAAGATGATGAAAACAAAAACGACCTAGTATTATACTCCTCAAGGTTTTAGTTTGGATCAGACTAATCTAATTCTCTCACGTACTTCTAGGAAAATACGTACCTTGGAAAATTTATTACAACATTCACCTCACCCAAGATTGCAAAGAAACCATTTTTATAGCAAAGATAATACAAGAGTGGCGTTCGTTTAACGAGCTAGAAAACTAGAAAGCTTGCCCGTTAGAAACTTACAAATATAACGTGATTTGAAAACAACATTACCAACATTTACCGTGATCTTACGACCAATTTGATTTTTGATAGAATTTTTACAATAGCGAATAATCAGAAGCGCCAGCTGCGTTGATGTAGTGCTGCTGCGCACTTGAACTGTTAAAAAAAAAATAGTCAGCGCCCCAGTCATTTGGAAAATTGGCGATAATGACCAGTAATACAGACTTTGCCAGGAATGCTTCCTATATACCTTCAGATTCTTTAACTGTAGTCGTGTGGCAGCAAATATTAACAAACTCAAATGAAACGCTATACGTGAAACAAACTTCAAATGCTTTTCACAAAGAACTAGGTAAACGAGAGAGAATCCCGGTTCACAAAGAACTAGGTAAACCAGAGAGAATCCCGGTTCACAAAGTACTAGGTTTCTGATAGAAGGACGTTATAAGAATGTATGAACGTGTGGAATAAAATGCTTACCCTGAACTATTTCACATTGCAACTTACTATCTCTATGTATCGTTGACAAGAAAATATTTAGGCCTAACAAAAAAGTTGAGAAGCTTTGTTTGTAATATATGCAAGCAATATAATCAAACCCACGAAACTTCAAACTTGCTGTTGGAAGACATACCGTCATTGTTCCAATTTTATTTTTTTATTTTTTTTGGGGGGGGGGGTTATACTATAATAAAGCATGAATTATTCATTAAGAATTAGGCAATTTTAAAGTTTCCTAGCTTTTCAACCATTGGAAGAAAGCAGAGAATGTTGTTTAGAATGTTATAAATCAAAGTATATTAAAGGAGTATTCCAAGTGAAAAACTTTATATACACCAGTGATTTAGGCGTAACACAAATACCGAGATATTAAAGTTTTACTTTATTTACAGCTAAAGAAAATGTTCATATATAACCTCCAGCGATCGGTTCACAGAAGGCATTGCATAAAAGTTAAATTGCGTAGGTTTACGTCTGTTCATGATACACTAAAAAGCTCTACGCCTTAAAGTTTCACTGTTGTGAAGTAATGAAAAATGTCTCTTGGATTCCAACAACTCAGCTCGTGGCAAAATGTTACTTGATGAACTAGTGAAGCTTGACAGTTTTATTACGATTTACTCTAGGTTCTCTGGCGTCAACTCAATCACAGAAGCTTAATTACAGCACACTGTCTCTTGTGACTAATCGCTCTTTAGAGCTCCTAACGGTTTTGTATCAAACGCAAGTGATGCTTTTAATATTTCTCCTACGAATAGTCGTGGAAAGGAGGTTAATAACAATTTAATGATAGCTATTTACAAAAGTTTTGTTAACGAATTTCATGCAACTAGAAACAAAATATTACTAACCAGAGTTTGACAGAAACTTCAGAAAATAACACATTCCTGATCAGATAAATACACGAGAATAAATCTACTACATACATAAAATTTACAGCAAGAGATTTGGAAATTTAAACATGTTTGATTATGTTATCTTTTCTCAGTTTTTAAATGTGCTGCCATCTGTTGGGAAATAATGATTAAAATATCGAGTTTTCTTCTATGGTTTTTCATAAAAGTTTAAAGATCCATGACAATGAAACTAACAAAACTACAGTTTACCAAATTCATCTAATGTTCACGTGTATGCAATTTTTTGATCCGATTAAAAACTCCAAACTGGTTAACGTTCAGGCACACGCACGTATCAAATAGCAGTCTTTACCATGTTTAAAGGTAAAAAACTTATTTTACGCACTACGACTACCATAAACTCTCCCTATAACAGTTTAATTTGTTTATAGTTACTTAACCAAAAAGCAATCAAAACACAAAACACAATGAACACTGAAAATTCTGGAGTACCTGATCTATTTTGAATTTTTTTTGTTTTTTTGTTTTTTGAAGTTATCAGTTACTGAAAATTTTATTGTTATTAATCCACTTACCACTATAACTTAAAATTGCATACACACACACACACACACATTTCTTGTCGTGCCTATAGTAACTATAGCGACGTTTCATTTTCACCCTGTGTAAACAAATAAACCACATGGAAATGTTACTACATCCAGATTATCACAATACAATACAGCCAGCTTCTCACATAGTCTTGAACATTAAGCAGAGAAAAGTGACACTAAAAATACTCCAAGAACTTCTCACCTTGAACTGCCCTCTAAAATTAGACATTATTAAATCTGTGTTAACACTTAATACCCAATTAAATCTGCACTGCAACTTTTAATGTACTGTTAAACCCGTGCTGTAGTTTTAAATATACAAATAAATAGGTCAACTTGGAAGCACCCACGACGAAGAGCGTTGAAAAAAAGTCAACTTGGAAGCACCAACGATAGTAAACAGATCAAAAAACCTCTGGATCTTACTTCTTACGCGAGTCTTTGGATGCGAGAGTTCTATCTGGAAAGTTTCATTTCGTTGTTAACTAAAAACAAGACAATGGAAGAAGTCCAGTTGCTCGGATATCTTAATACTTTTTAAATTACTTCCGGTAATACTACTACTCTTATGGTTCACTCACAGCCACAGAGTGCGGAACGCGTTTTCGGGGCAACAGGACACGAACCATGACCGCAATGGTGATAATACACATACACACACACACGTATGAAACCGGGACTGTTTTACGTGTCTAATACTGCTAATCCACTTTTTATTTTGTATCGTTGTACACAACGGACAGAGACTTAGAATATTTGCTAGAATTTATTTATAATTTTTTTCGATTTAATTTCAGCAAGTAGAAACGAGCGAGCTATATTAACCTACTCACGGTAACTGTCCATGTAATTTCGTATGGCATGTGCGTTTCGTAAACAACAGATCCTTGGAAGTTGATTTCAGTTAACACGTAGGCAAATAGCAAATGGTCCAGCTATACAAAATACTGTGACAGCTTATAGATTAACCGAGAACATTATTTTCACCGAAAACAAAGTGGTGAAATACGTAAAATAAAAACCAAAACCAAACATTATAGTTTTATGAATGTTTATATTTCTGATTGATTCATGTATGTTTCTATATAATACATCGAGAAGAACAAAGTGGGAGGAATATTTTAAAATTCAATAAGCCACTAAATAAAATATTCTAAACCACTATAGACATTATTAATTATAAGAGTGATAGTCAAATCCCATTATTCGGTCAAACAAAAGCGCATGGATAGCTTTTAAGCTGTGATGGAATTATAATCATTCAGCGAGATATAATAACCATGAAATTATATTTAAACATGTACATCTATCTCAGACCTACTGTATAACGTTAATACAATATCATACAACTTTTACTTCTAAGCCTCCCTCCCCCTCCCAGTAGCTCAGCTACAAGCCTGCATGAATACGACGCTAAATATCCGATTTCGATACATACTGGTGGTGGGCGAAGCACAGATAGCCCATTGTGTAACTTTGTGCTTAACAACTACCTAACCAATTACTTTTGAAATGGAATCGATCACCATCACACCACTAATCCATTAAATCAAACCATCATAGATCTGCACTTTGTGGAACCAAATCAAATAAAAAATCAAGGAACCAATGACAAGCATGCACCATACAGCCGTTAATTAACAAACACAATAGATCAACATTGAACCAGACCATTATTTATCAAAAAAACGCAACCATCACAGATCCATTATTCAAATAAAATCGGCTACGATGGTATCACCAGTTGTGAAAACATGCTAGTGCTCACTAGAACTTTGTAATAGTTTCTTTCTGAATTCCTACAGTGAAGAAACACTACTTTTCTTGGCAGTTCAGTTTAAATAATAGTGCATGAAGGGGGAGGAGAGGTTAGTACCACTAACTTGCAGAAAACTTAATACTCAATAGACTATGAGGCCAGGACCTGGCAAAAGTAAGCAGAGCCGGCCTTGGCCATTGGAAGGGTGGAGTCTAGGCAAATTAAAAAGTACTGGGCCCCTCATAGTTTTCAATAATACCAAGTTGTGACGGAAGTTGTACAACAAAACGCTGTAGTATGTTCATTAGTTGGTCAATCGTATTGCTTTAGGGTTTCGAAGCTTCATCTTTAAGGCCCACCCATAAAATATTTATGCAGGTCCCCCCATAACAAGCGGCCTTAGGCAACTGTCTTGCTTTAAGTTTGTTTTTGAGCAAAGCCACACTGAGATGCCTGAACCATGGATCTTAGCATTCTAAGTCCTTTATACTTACTGCTGTTCCACCGACCAGAAGGTGAGAACCTGTAGGTTAAGGAGAATTTACCAGTAGTTATCATTTATTATGAAATGAAGTCGAACAATACGTGTTGTTATTATTATTATTATTATTATTATTTATTAACCAAAATTAAGCACATTTTCCAATACATTACTAACAAAATGAAAAACTGTTCTGTATCCACTGGTAATCAAACCTGGCTGGCCATTACGAAGTCACTACTACTAAAAGAAAAAAAAAGGGAGGGTGGAGGAGAAACAAAGAAGACAGTTTTGGAATAGAGCCATATCACACTTTCAAATTCAATACGAAATGAGAAGGGGGGAAAACAGTCTTATTCTGCAATCCTTAGCATAGTGAATGCTTTAATGAAGTAAAGTTTAAACACATAGTACGAAGATAAACAAAAAAAAAAAAAAACTGAACTCTCCTGTTTTCAAGGTTTAGTTGGTGGCCCTCATTTTTAAAAATTTAAATCATCTAAGCGAGTTAATGTAATACCAAATGTATCCTGCTGATCAGCGTTCCGGACTTCGTATCACATGGTCGAATGTTCGAGTATGCTATGTGCCACCAAACATATTCTGCAGTTTCACAGAAAGATTTGCTCTGCGTAAACGTGAGTGGCTGGTACATTTTATTTTATTTGCTTCCCTTGTTAATTTTTGCATGTAGTGTAAAGTTAGGTCCATTAAATTACCATCAATTTACATAATATTAATAGGACAACAAGGAGCCTTCTGGTCCATCTAGCCTGTCCTATCCACTAAATTAAACCTAAATACTAAAAAAGTCAAAGCTAGTCCTTATCATTAAAATATTTATTAAGCTTTCCCTTAAACTAAATTGCATCTACCACTTCTGAAGTTAACATGTTCCAATGACCAACCACCCTGAAGATGACTCCTGCCCTGCCAAAATTTATATTTGTTACCCTAGTCTTATAATTCACGCCATCAAATACGAAAAAGATGATGCATCAATACCATCAATTTCCTTAAAAATCTTAAACATTTCAATGAAATCTCCCTCTTAACTTTTTCTTTCAGAGAAAACAAGTTCAGAGATCTTAACCTCATGTGAACACTTTCCAACAATTCAGTGTCCTATCTAAAGTAAGGAACCCAAAACTTAACAAAAGTAAGCACCAAATGTGGCCTAAACAATGAACTATACAATGACATAAGGATAATAAGTTACGTGTGGGACAAATTTGAATAAAGCGAAGTTGTATCGATTTCTAAAAGTCTTGAGTGGAAATAATGCATGATTCATGGCTATTAAAAGGGAAAACTGAGAACCCTCAAATCATAGCTGACTGTGCAGTTTATATTTCATCACAGGCGTGTTAAAAACTATAAATTTTAATTAATACTAAATATGAATTTGGTTCTGTGCGTTTTCATTAAATTAACGGCTTTCTTACTCAGATTAAATTTAGCAAATACGGTTCGTAACTTGGTCTTTTCACCTATTGAGAATGTCTATTTAAAATATCTTAGTGTGGTTAACTCCCGTTTACATAATCAAATTTGATTGGGTTGTAGGTCTGGCTTTAAAAATAAAGTTAATTGGAACAAAAATATTGTTGTGACTGGTTCTTTCTTTGCGGGTTCTTTTGAATTATCTGGTGGAAATAACAACGTTCACTTCATTTAAAAGAAAACAATTTAATTTATTTCTTCTTTTAACGTTATCACAAGCTCAAGTATCCTGTAGGCTCAGATTTTCAGCCACTAACTACTCCATAAGTAAAAGCCGACTTATTTGTACAAAGTAACGCGATGGCTACCACACGTTCGCTTCTGAAAAATCACTTTAAAAATAATTCCCTTCTTACAGAACTTCAATTCAACTCTATCTCTCTAACTCTTCACGGAACATCGTTATATCATCTAGGTTGCAATATACTAGAACTACACTTTTCTAACTCTTCACGGAACATCGTTATATCATCTAGGTTGCAATATACTAGAACTACACTTTACATACTTTAAGTTTTCTACAAGTCCTAGGCCTTTCTTAACTTCCTAAAATTAACGTTATCCTCAACGACCCGAAGTTCCCTTTAGCTAATGAACAAACTACATCAAAAAAATAAACTTATAATAATGTTATTTCCCATCATTTTAAACCACCCGAGGTTTGCTAATTATTCCTGTAATTTTAGAATTTGAAAGCTCCTCGGGTTTCTATGTACATTTTCATTATATATTTTGATTACATTTTGTTTAATCAAATAGGTTAACTAGAGTTTGTGATCTTTCACTCATTTTTTCATTGTTTTTAAGTTTTATAACAGTATTGTAGTTTAGAAGAATTGAATTTTTGTCCTATACCTAGGATTGCCATCAAATGACAAATGCCATCCACATTGGGTTCGTATATTGTTTTTTTTTCCCAACAAAATATGACAGAAAAAGATCGAACCACAGATTTTAGTTTTGTAAGTTTGTAGACTTACCACTGTCCCACCGAAGGACCACTAGGTACCAGCTCAGCTTTCCACAAACGAGTTTCTTATTCCTTTACGTGAATTAACACAATGTCACTAATCCAATACTGAGAATGCTGTGTCAAACAAATCATGTATCTCAGTTTACTAAACAAGCAAATCTTTTGTTTGATTACACAAAACATGAAAGATTATTTACCTTGCAGGTTTCATTGCATTTAAAAAAAATAGTCAACTATCAAACTTACCGAGTTTTAGCAATCAAATGCTCTTTAAATTTCGACTTGACTAACTAATCAGGATATGGCTTATGATTTTTGGCAACAATGGCATATACAAACTTGGCGAGATCTTTCACGGGTGGCCGAATACTTTAGCCAGTGTTATGAGAAACTTTAATTATATGGCCAAAAAACACTTGTCACACATTCTCCAGTAGTTTTCAGAAATAAAAATGTAGGTCTGGACAATTATACGCTTTCTCCAGAAATATTTATTCATCAGCCTTATGTTTTGCGGACTTACAGTGCTAGAATCCGGGTTTCGATACCCGTGGTGGGCAGAGCACACATACCCCATTGTGTAGCTTTGTGCTTAATTAGAAACAAACAAGCAAATTGTGTTGTTGTTTGTTTGTTGTTGTGTTTTTTGTTTTTTTTGTGGGGTGTTGCTGTTTTATGCTGGGTCACAAACTTTCTCCTGCTACGAAAATCATCATATTGTAAGGTTTTGTTGCAATCAACCCTACTGGATGTAGGATTTTGAGAGTTTGCAAACTTCATATTAGCTGATCAAGGTTTCATTATTGAAGAATTTGTTGCTGGTAAAAAAGGTACAATTATAACAATTCTAGCATCAACAAGTGGATGTTAAAACTTCACCAACAAGCGAGCAGAGTTTGAATTACTGCAGAGCAAACATTAGCAATTTGAAGTATTTAGAACCTTTCAAAAATTAAATACCAGTAAGTCCTTCTTAAGATACTACGCGATACAAAACTTAACAACTGAAAAACAAAACAAAAAAACACACATTTTGATAGTATGCTCTGGAATAGTAAATGTATGCGAAACTGCAGGTAGATAAATGTAAAATTAAGATTTTTTTTCATAAATATAACTTGCTGCCCATTAAAACTTTTAGGTGTTATTATAAAATTCAGTTATAATGTTATATTTTGCTTAAATGCTTTGTTGTTAGTATTAACGTTTGAATAATTGTTTTATTTGTAAAAAGTTATTTGTGACGGCACATCACACCTGATAACGTTTGAAATATAATAAACTTTATGGGAAATAAAGTACATTTTATGTTTCTTTTATTTTTTCGTGATAATAAAAATCAGTGTAACCGGTTTTTGTATATTTATTGCACTTCTGGTTTCAACATTAAACAACAAACATAGCAAAATTTATTCACAGTAGTAGCCAACCAAATAACTATAAAAACATATATTATATTTTGCCTTAGTAATATCGCACCAACAGTCTTTTCCGTTTTGTACGTATGTATGCATGTTTTTTAATTTGAGAGCAAAGCCACATTGGACCATCTGCTGTGTCCACCGCGGGGAATCGTACCCCGAATTTTAGCGTTGTGAGTACATAGACGTATCGCTGTCCCATCGAGGGACTTCCTTTTCGCCATTTCCCGCTTTGCTGTGATTGAAAAACAAGGGGGGGGGGAATATAACGTATAACATGAAATACACGTTATCTAACTTTAATAAAATTCACGATATCCTCTACATGAAAAACAAAGTTCAAATTAAAAGAACGTCTATAAGTGGTTTAAATAAAATTGATGACTACTATTCACTTGCTTAGTCTTGTTCACACTATAATAGTAGTCATGAGAATTGATTTTATATATATTTTACAACATTCTACTTTGCTTTCACTGACGAGTTTATTTTATCTGAGGAATTACGCTCTGATTAGGTTCTACTTCAACAAACGACATTAACACCTATAGTTTTGCATCTGTAATACGATTTTGAACCTTACAACTTGTAAACTAATCTTCAGAAGTCTAACAAATCCTTATTTATAACTCCACTATAAAATTATTGTAAGTGATAGCTACTGTAGTTTAGTTTAGTCATTACTCACGAGGAAGTAAAAGTCTATTTACGTGGTTATAAGTACGTAGTAGATATGATGTTCTGAGCGGTTGCTTTTGTACTCGACGCGTGTTAAACGCTTACTAACACGAAACCTCGGGCACAAAGCCACCTAGCTCAGAAAATAATTACTTTAAAAAACACGAAGGTTATTTAAAGTGATGTTTTAGACGTACTTGTTTTATTTGAAAAAGCTGCTTTTCTACTGGAAAAATGTTATACGCGCTTAATGGGGGTTGTGTCTTACTCTAGGCATATATTTGGCCATTGCTGTGTATTAAAAAGTCAACATAGAATATAATTAAAAATTGAGAATTTAAAATTTACAAATGGGGATCACACACAGGAAAAAGTAAGCAAACAAGGCTGGAGATCTACTGCTGACAGTTTGCTAAAGCTACAAATCCTTATTTATGACTCCACTATAAAATTATTGTAAGTGATAGCTACTGTAGTTTAGTTTAGTCATGACTCATGAGGAAGTATATTTTCCTGACACATATGATACGTTTTTTCTAAATATGTTTTTAAGTGACATGATAAAATAGTTGCCGCACGTAACTTGCACCGAAATATATCGTGAACCAAGATAATGGTTCATAATAGGGATCGCACAGTAATTTGCTCAAAACTCTAATAGAACATTCGGGCAAAAACCACCTTAAAAAGCAGACTTGTTCGTGAAACAACACTCAAAACCTTTATTTTAGTTAGTATCACCCAAACATTGATAATAAGCAAAATAAGTAATTTCATGATTGTAGACAAAATAAGTAATTTCATGATTGTAGACAAAATCAAAATTTGCCCATTTGTTCATATTGATATTATTGCTGTTTCATACGCCTAAAACAAAATCGGCTGGGTATTTTGCACCAAAACCTAGACAGATATACTATACGAAGCACTGCGAATGTCCGTGACCTACTTAAAAGTGGATTATTTTTCACTGAAAGTTGAACATTTTAAATTTCACTTTTGTAAACAGCGTGCTGCAGCCTCGAAATTCCGCGTATTAAGATGCATAATTAAAATCAGGATATTTGCTAAAATGAAAACAGGTTTCTCTCTCTGGTCAAGTTCTAAATTAGGAACAGCTATGCTTGGACCTTGGGATCTCCGAGCTGGTCATTTAGCTTATGTGTCACTTAGTGTGCCACTCAGGTTGAAAATATCAAGTGAATCATAAATGTCGAACCCCCAAGTATCCTCCACCCCCTATTTTACTGACATTTTTTTTTTATTATGTAGTCTTTTTCTATAGTCGGCTGACTATATCAACCGAAATGAAAGACTACAGTTCTTTGGAAAACTAAACTTTAAGCTTGTAGCACAAAGCAAACAATTTAATTTTATTTTGCACGTACAATACAGTATGTTTTTGTGTGAAATTGTTGAACACTATTTTAAGGAGTTTTTATTCATGTACGACTGCTCTCCCACATCAATGTTTCGTACTGTTACGTCTCTGTGTTCGTTTGTTAATTTTCCGTATAAATTCTTTCCGAAAAGCAATACAAGTCCTTTCTTAAATAGCACTAGTTTATTCTTTCACAATACAACTTTGCAATACATTTAATTTCCACAGTCATTTAAACAAACGCTATAATTCACAACGAACGATTCACGCATTTTACCTACAACCGCGCTTGACTCAATTGTCCGTTTCTATCTCTGTCTGCAATTCAATTGTTGCCGTCACTTCTTGCTGGTCTTATATATTATAAAAGCGTACATCTCGTCTCTTCGTGAATCTTCTAGATACTCATTACGTGTTACTAGAGTCACGTGGCTTTCGCTGTCGTAACAGTACGTTCCAACGAACGTGTTTATGATGTAGTAATGGTTTAAGTCCGTTCTCAGTGGGAGGTTATGGCTTACGGCTTACTAAGTATATTTATCTTCTGCATTAATTTAGCTTTTGAAAATTTTACACCAAGACAGTTACGTCATATGCTCCTTCAACTCCCCCCCCCCCCCACACACACACACACAGTAGGTTAAACCGCGTTCTCAGCTTTGTAAATTTAATGACGTAGACTACTATGAGATAATACTTCCCCCATCGTTCAGACTGTTTGGAGTAATTTTTTTTAAATAAATACACTAAAACGTTCTCCTAAAACTTTTAATGAATAAAGGGGTTAATACTCAAGAAAGAATGATTATTGATGATTATCTCTAAGTGAACAGGTAATGTCCTGGTTCATCAGAAACTAAGATCTTAAATCTACATACTCAACAACCCACCTACTTTGATAACTAAATAATTCATAAAATGTTTCGACTATGTGGTTATAGGAATATTAGTATTAATACCGATTCTAAATGCATTATTAGTTTTGAATATGTGCCAGTTTAACATAAAACACATAGCCCAGACAAACAATTATGTTTGTTTTTTTCGAATCGGCTCGCCTTGTGGGTTTGCTTTTGTCTATATAATATCAAGTATCAGCCTCTTGGCTCGCCAAAAGGGTCTGGGGTCTTTCGCTAGCCGATTTGGTGAAATCTATTTACGAATGTCGAGAGAGTGACTAGTTACGTTGTGACACCATCTGGACAAAGAAACCAAGGTTTCGTTTAAGCTAATAACTGGGTTTTTAAACAGGTTTGGGCTGATTCTCAAAGTGTGCAGTTCTGTTTGGCTCGTGATAGTGAGAAGAGGAGCTGATCCACGTAAGTATATACACACACACACACACACTGTTTTTGTTTAGTTGGATGTAATAAAGATTCTTATCACTGTGTATTATACATCGCGTCCAGACTGTTTGTTGTTATTGTTAAACTTAAATTCAGCCTTATTCTGTGTTTACGTATAGTATCTTGTTGAGCCTCTTGTCAAGCGGACTGATCTGGTAAAGCTCTAAAGTATTGTTACGACAGCGGAAGTCACGTGACTCTGCTGGCGCGTTTGGCGCTAGTGGCTTGCGTGAAATTTCTCGAATGATCATGAATTTCTTAGTGCTTTCGAGGCGCCCTTTTTTTTTAGTATATAAACCTGGCAGAGAAAGCCTGCGGGATGATTGAATGAAGAGAGTTCCGGGTTATTTATGATTCTATTTCGAGCTAGTGTGTTTTGTTATCGAGATTGTGAAATTACTGTGTGCTAAAAGTTTATATCGAGAAAGAATAAACTGGTTTAACCAAGAAAGGACTTGTATTGCTGAAGTTTCTCGGAAAGAATTTCTACAGGAAATTAACAAACAAGCAGATACGCTACAGTATGATCAGTTTCACATGCTACATCTATACGATAAGTTACGTATAAAAACATGTCTTAGAACATAAAATCGAGGTACAATACTAGAACTAGGGCAGTATTAAGTTACATGCAATGTTAAAGCGTAAAAGTAGGGTGTTCATACTATAGATGTAGACCTAGAATTCAAAACAGAAATATCAACCTGGATGTTAAGATAAAAAGGTGTCAAGTTGGATTTGTAAGTGCTAACATAGAAATGTTGAGGTATAAAGATGGCAAGGCGTGTCTAAGAATAAAAAATAAAAACATTTTTGTATCTGTCAATCCCAAAAGAAACATTCATCGCTCATTCTGGTCCAACAAGTCACCTTGACGACCCTTCAATCAACAAATTTCCCTGAACAGGTGTTTTCAGGAAAATGCCGAAGAACATATACTACTGAAGCAACTGCCAGAAAACTTGATTTAATTACATAACTAACCATCTACTCCTTTTGGAGAAAGCTTAAACAGGAAGGAGTTATTCGCACATAGTAACAATGTCGCTGAGAAAAAGAGAGAGAGAAAAGAAAACTTGAGGAAACGTTTATGACACTTGCTAGTAACAAAACGAATTTGTTGTTTTGGCCCAAACCTGATTACGTTTCAGTCAGGTTTTATTCTGATTAACAGTGAGTTTCCAAAATAAAAAGCCTGTTATTATACAAGATTTATAATGATGTTTTTTGGTGATCCAATACTTTCCAATGAAAGAAAATGACAATATTATGGGGAATATTCTCTTGTCAAGGTAGTTTGAGCTCATTATACGAGTTCAATAGCACAATATTCAATTCATATTACACTAGAGAAAATAAATTATCGCAAAATAACCAATCAAAATCTTATTAATAGCTATAAATATTTTTAGCAAGATACTAATATACTCCATGGTCAGCTTATCTCGTTTAATAGTTGCGATTATAGCCTACATCAGGAAAAACAAACTTCACAAGACACCTGAAAGTGGTTTGTTCGCTTTTAATCCAGTCGTAAATGTCGGCAAAAGATTATGGTGGCGAATGTGACATTCAAATTAGCATCTATTGAATTGAGATTCGGCGACTGCCACGCCTAGAGATTATGACCGAAGTCATTTTTATGCCCTTCAAAACAGATTTGAGCAGCACAAGCGTGGTGGGCATTAGTAGCCTTGGTAATAATTCGGGTAAAATCAGGACGTAAAATACAACATTTCAAACCCAGTAATCCTCTTATTACCATTACATTACTTGTTGGGGCAAAACGAGCAGGGTCACTTGCTTCAAGTGATTTTTCCTCATATATATTTTCTATCTTACTGTATTATTTGTTTAGAATTTAACTTATGAACCAGATGGAAGGCAGCTTCTCACCAGTACCCACTAGCGACTCTCGGGCTACTTTTATTTGATTAAGTGGGATTTGATAAAAGCCCTTAAAGCGTACTCACGGCCCTAAGTGCGGGGCACATTTTTGCGGCAATGAGACGCGGACCGTGAACTATTATATTCGTAGTCAAGGCATGCCAAATCTACGTTATCGAAAGTACAACAGAGTACGATTCACTAGACTACATCACACAGTTTTTACCTTTCCGTTTGTGCTCTAAGCTAGTGGTTCCCAAATTCTTTTAGTCTGAGGCTCCCTTGATGTGAATAAAAAGGTTTGAGGCCCTCAACCTATAACTTTAGCATGGTGATTGACAAACAGTGGCGTGGTAAAAACAATAGCATCTCCTTTCGGCATACTGTATCAATTGATTAATTCAACATAATTTTTATCGGTTTATTGTTTATTTAGAATTAAAATTAATTCACCATCTTTGTTTTCGGCCCATTTTTGGCGGCCCTCCCAGAAAAAGATTCACGGCCCCACGGCTCCCATTTTAGGAAACACTGCTCTAAGCATCACTAAAGTAATTCTTTCATTTATGCAACTGATATAATAAGTTTTGGGGTTGGATTTTGTTCCACGTTTGTGAGTTTCTGTAATATATTCACGTGGTAGGGCCGAATTCCCAATAACTATGAAGGAATCGGTCAATTGGTACACTGTCTGCTGTTTCTTGCACTATAAAAGTTTGTCCAGTCATCACCCCCACCACACCTAGTCGGTAACCAGAGAGTGACGTCTACAGATTTAGTGCCAGAAATAATTATTCAGATTTTAGTAGTTTGAGTTGTTTAATAATAATAATAATGACATACTTGCCAGCGCTAGGGGGGCTAACCATTTGGCTCAGTTGTTAGAGTACTCGCCTCGTGTGCGAGCGAAGTCTCGGGTTCAAATACGGGTCGACGAAATTGTAAAAAATAAGACAAGATACCGCTATTACAAAATTATAGAAACACGCTAAAACATGTCGTTGAATAAACTATGATATCATAGCATCAGTTGGTGACATAATGCTGTAGTAAATCAAGTGTATTAAGTGTATAAAAACTGGCAGTGCGAAATGCTGCTAACAAATACCAAAACATGTTTTAAACAAGCATCGGTAACTACGAAATAAATTCATAAAACAACAATAATGCAACCATAAAAATAACAGTGGAACAAGAAGACAGATATACACCACATCATGAAGATAGTAATAATAAAGAAATATGCGTAATTAAAAGAGAAAAACGGATAAAAACAACTACAATACGACCCAATGTACTTAGACCTGATATTGTATTTGAACCCCCCCCCCCCCTATACACACACACTTTTCTTTTTTTGTAATTACACCATGAGAAAAAAGCTGTAGACGAAATATCTTACTGGGCCTAATTTTTTCCCCCTGTCATCTTGTTGTTTCAGGCCTGTCATGGAGAGTACTTTAAGGTGGTCCGCAACGATTAGCAAAAACGAGGCCCAGAAAGAATAACTCTTGCAACATTAGTCGGGTTTCTCTAGCGATAGTTGACTTCCTGAGTAAGCTATCAATCTCGGTTGTTTGCAAACGCCCATCCTGCAACGTCCACGCACAGATGCCTCGTGAAGAACGTCATCATGCTGCGCAAACCGTGCGCGCAATCTGGTTTATGAGACCTGTCTGACACGAACTACAATTTATATATAAATCACCACTTCATGCAATCTCGAGTTGCTTTTATGTTAGGAAAGAAAACAAGCATTTTTAAAATTATTTATCTGCCACACAAAATGTCTAACAAGGGCAGTTGCAACGTTTTTTTTTCGATACTTTAAATTAGTTGATGTACTCTGTTTTCTTTTTAAAATACCATGCATGTAGACCACGCTTCCAAACCGAGTAAACCTGAGGAAAATAATTCATTCTTGGAATATAATAAAAAATACAAACTTTCTTCTAGATCGCACGTTTACATACAAGCCTACATTTATGCGGTTTATCCAAATTTATTTTATCGGATTAGGTTTACGATAAATTACGGTAATTACAAGTTGCCATAAATTGTTTTCCCGTTTTGTTTTTATGTTTAAATCCAGCAGCTAAACTCTCCCCCCCCCCATCTTTTTTAAATTTTCCCAAATAATATTTAGAGTTTAGAAATTCGTTCCAAGTTTCCAAATAACGTGTTATAACCTCTAATAATGAGTTTAGTATGGTAGCTCGTTGTTTATTACTGTGACGTAATTAAAATGTCGGCAAGTTACAGTTTAACCTACAGTGGTTTATTTTAAGTTACTAAATAGGGAGGGGGAGTAATCTACCCTTGGTACTGGCACTATCCATATCAATAAAAATGTCGCTGTAGCTCAAGCAACAGTAATTACAACCCTCAAAGAGTAACTGAAAAAAAATGTTTACATTGTTCACTAAAACACATCATCGCCGTGTTACTCGAATTACAAATCTTGAACTAGCAGAGGCCAATAAAACATCTGCGATCAAATTAGTATCTTTATTGTAACACTACTTCCTTAATTAAATACAGGATTTCTAGAATAATACAAGAAAATTCTAATCGCAGACACAACTTGTCTTAAGCCTAACAATAGTTAAGCCTTTATTAAGTACGATCTATGTTCGATAGAGATATAAATTAACACTGTAACTTGACATTGGTCGAACCAATGATTCAAAATGAGTAAATAAGGTACAAAAGGTTTTAACGAGATCGAAATAGTGTCTAGTAGAGATATATCTCAACATGCAGGTTATCCTACCAAACAGTTTCCCCATCTAACGTAGTAACTGAAACACTGTCCATTGAAAACAATATAATCTGGAATAAAGGCATAAATAGGATATTTGAAATAATTCTGCTAAATCGAACTTTTGTTTAGACTTTGTTGTTCATAAAAATCTTTCACACACACAGCTATTTTCTTCTTATTGTGATCACTTTAAACCTGTAATCTGTTTTTGTTTTTTAAATCACGACGCTACACAATGGGCTATTTGTGCTATGCCCATCTCGGGTATCAAAACTCTTTTTAGCGTTATAAGCCTTCAGACTTCTCGCTGAGCTACGGGGGGGGGGATAAACAAAGAAAGATATTTTGGAGGTCAATAAATTTTACTTTAAGGTCATTTAAGTCCTACTTGCTCGAATAGTTATATACCTATAAAAACAATTGTTAAAAATATTAATAGTTAATAAACTAGTTTAATTCTCACATGCCCGTCTTGAAGTTCAAATGTATATAAATAATAAGCTTGCGTTTGTCTGTCCGGGACTTTTCTTGCAAATTTGTCATTCAAAAGCTACAAGTCTCATATCGTTAGAAAGGTCTTTGTCCGAGGAATCCAGATCACATATTGGTTTTCAATGAAATAAGTATGCTACACGATGACATAATGTTGTCATCACGTGACGACTGACTTCGATTTCAAAGTATTTCACAGACACTTAACTGTTGTGTAATTTCCTAAACAAAAAACACAGAGAACGTTACTCGACTTAATAAGGTCTAAAGTACGCATCACAGTTAGTTCAAAACCATATACTTATCATTTTGTGAAAACGCATCAAACCGTTTCTCCATAATCAGCTAAGTTTTCTCATTTACTTTAAGCTTTGGTTTGTTTCATAGACTGCTATAAACACCTTTTAGCTACTTTTTTTTCTACAGGTTATATTCTTCGTTTTTGTGAGTTTCAACTCGTTAAACTATGTCATACACTGAATTCTCATAACTATGTATACTATTATAAATACCATTACTATATTGTTTACGTGTAAATTTATTAAATAAGGATATGTCTACACGAGTTTTTCTGAACGCGTAAACTTTTCCAAATAGACCAGGATTTATCGACCTAACACAATTCCTACAAGAAAGCGTAGCTTAAATGGCGTGCGTGAAAATGATAGAATAAGGAAAATGCAAGCGAAGGGCATTAAAACTACCGCAAACGTTTTACGGGACAAGGCTAGTTTAACATAATACTCTTGAATTATTTCAAATGGAAGAAACATTCGCTAGATTTTAAAATAAATTCACTGCATCAAGCCTTGTTGTGGGCATTAATAAAAATATCCATAGAAATGTTTGCTTTTTTCGACAAATTTGAAATTATTCAGTCATTTTATAGAAATAGTCAAGTTATTCGGCCAAGTTAATTATCTCTAACTACACTCAACCAACATCGTTAAGAGATTCCCTTTAGGGCAAGTTTCAAATAATTTATTATGTTGTTAAAAAAGAAAGGAAGAGCCACATACATTTAAGTTGGCTCTTAAAACAAACCCGTTAGATAGTTTTAATGAATGATAATATTTTAGACCCTTTAACCTTACCCGTCACTATTATATAAATTATTTTCAAACCATAATAGTGCACATAAGGTGATGCTCAAGTAACGTTCGGAAAACCAGTCTTTTATAGCTATTCATTCTGAATGACTTGTGAAAATTTAAGCACTGCTGTTTAGCATCTTCAAACACGTAAATAGTTAACAGGATAACCTTGCAAAGCTTCTGAAAGCAGAAAGGAGTTTTACAGTGTCAAAATAGAAATCTGTTGTTCTGAATTTTTCACATATAAATCACGTATTTGTTTTGAGTATACATCTAAAAAACAATAACTATGAAAATGTAAAATGAAATGTCGGTGAATAATGTGAAACAACCTTCATTACATTTATTCAATTAGAAACTCCACAACTCGGGAATGGACGTAGACGAGTAGTAAGCGTGTTAGACTGTAGGGGCCCGGCATGGCCAGGTGGTTAAGGCACTCGA
>NW_013666561.1:169097-176344 GCF_000517525.1 Limulus polyphemus | reverse complement strand
TGTTGACTAGCTGCCTTCCCTCTAGTCTTACACTGCTAAATTAGGGACGGCTAGCGCAGATAGCCCTCGTGTAGCTTTGACGCGAAATTTAAAAACAAACAAACAAACAGACTGACTGTAGGTTTGAGAGTCCGTATTTAGTGTCTCATAACTGCAAATGAAATTCGCGCGTTAAAAGAATGGGAGTCAAATCCCAGTATTCGATAAGAGTATTCCGAGAATTACGGTGGGTTAAAAATTATGGGCAGCTAGCGCTTACGTAGCCTTGTGCAAATATCCTAAATAAAGAAAGATATTGCGACCCTCAAATTGCCTTGTTCATCTTGCACAAAACCAGAGTAACTTTAATTTGCGATTTTATATCCAAAAAAAAAGAAAAAAAAACTATTGTAAAAGAATATCAGTCCCTTCCTTTCAACTTAATGCTATGCAAATTAAGCATCGAATGATTAAAAGTGCTCCAACTTCTTCATGGACCATGACTAAAACTTGAAGATGACTGGGTATTTCAGTTATGTAAAAAGAGTTGGACAAATAAATGCCAGCCAATCACAACAGGCTGTTGCGAACTGGTTATAACCGTTTCTTTAGCAGAATTTGGAACAGTTTCTAAACCAGTAGTTATACAGTTTTCACGAGCCAATGACCGTTTGTTGTCGATTTGACAAAACACAGCTCCAGTTTACAGACGGTCAGAATACGGATTCTTGTACAACAGACGAAAAATAAAAGTATAATCTGCTCAGAGCAAGACACAAAACATTATGACATCTTGAGAAAAATTATTTTCATAGATGAATCGCGATTCACCCTGCAGGGAGAGAGAAGGGGGGGGTACTATTAATATGATGGTAGTGATAGTCACTGATAGACATACCGAACTCTATATCTACGAAATGGTATCATTGACGTCACAGACATTACATAGGTTACACCCTATGGCCCTTTATGCTGCCATATGCTGATACAATTAATGTTAGTTTCACTAATTGGTGAATGTCTTCACTGTGCTAAACTGGTTAACATAGAAGAGGAAAAACCAACTATAGTGTCCTGCATGCTCACCGGACTTTGTCGTTATCTTGCAGGTATGGGATACTCTGAGAACAGCGGTTCTCAAACTTTAGTAACCCGAGAACCCCTTTTAATTTAACTTTTTTTCGCGGACCCCCAAACCTATCGATGTTTTTTTTCCCTCTCTCTTTTCTTTTACATACACAAATATTCCTTGAATATCAAAAGCTGTATTGAAAAAAAGTTTTATTTCATTTATTTTACGAACACATTTATTTTATGAAATATTTTAATGACATTTCGGACATGACTCGCAGATCCTGGTTTGAGAAATGCTGCTGTAGAAGATAGAGTCGCTTCCCCTAAAGTGACATTAGACACTAAAGATGCTTTGAAACCAACTGTTTTAGACGAGTTGTCGATTAAACCTCGGGACCTCTGATTGTAAGAAAGCAACGTTGGTGTCAGATTACCCTTGTTGTAGAGATGTTTTCCAAATGAAACGAGGAAATGATTGACAGTTCATCGTTTTGGTTTTTGTTGTTGTTGTTGTTTTGCCTTATCATAGCTATAATATTAAGACTTGAAATTATCTTTTGTTTGGGGCAGTGTATATTATTTAAAATATACAATAAAAACAATATGAATGGTCTTCAACGAGTTTATAAAAATGATTCCAATCAAGTCAAACCTGCACAGCAAAGACGCTTTTCTGTGTAATTTCTAACATCTTCACAAACATCTGCACGCCAGGTCTTGGTAACTAACACATGAATAGCCGATAATGCATTTGAAAGTCGTTACATCTTTGCATTCGTTAATAATAAACAACGCTGATTTATATTATGAAAGTAGACTAACCTTTAAAAGAATATAAAGTTAATTCAACATACGCATTGTGTTACCTAAAGTACACTTTTAAAAAGAAACAGTTAAAGGACCACTAGTTTCTCATTGTTACCAATAGTGTTTTGATACCGTTTCAGTGATTAATTAGTCAAATTCTGGAGAAGAATGAATGATCAAGTCTTCTCTCATATTTTCTCTCGCCAGATTTACCAGTTAAGGACATATTAGTTTTGCAAAACAATGAGCTTAACTACTTTTAGCGAAATTAAAATGTTCGCGCTTAAGTTAATTGATATACAACTGCCTGCAATAGATATTTATAAATAGAGAAGAATGAACAGTTAGTCCGCCACCAGTTTACCTTGAACTCAGCCATACATAACCGACTTCTGTGTTCTACTTAAACTGGTGTTATTCATTTTTAACATTTACCACTTCACTAAATCTCGCGAAGCCGCGTAATCAGCGAGATATAACAATCCAAGCATTAAGCTCCTCTTGTTCAAGCATTTGTTTCATTTACTTTATTTATCTATTTATTTATGTTTCGCAAGTTCATAAATATTTAAAGTGTTATAAAAGACACACAGAGACGCGAGTTGATAATATATAAAAACAAACAGCAAATATATTGAAATTGTAACAAAGTAAAATAAAAGGTTACAAAACGTATCTACCTGGGACATCTGGTGTCAAAATGTCGAGTTATACAGGTAAGTTAGTAAACATATTGAGCTTCATAGAGTCATGTCGCAAGGAGGAGAATCCTTTTCCCCATCACGAACAGCAGCACCAATATGTTTGCCCTAAAACACAGAGACGCTCTTTTTGTTAACACATTACAGTTTGTTTGTGCTATAACATCATAGCCTTTAAGATATAGAGAAGACGCTCGTGTCAGAGTTATTCCGTTTGATGTATGAAAAATAGAACGCCGACCGAAAGCATCTCACAGTGCATAAGCGTCCATTCAGGATTTTGATCAAGAGAGATTCCAACTGGCTTTATTCACTCAGGAGTTTGATCGAGAGGTGTCAGTACTAGCTTTTATTCGACACCAGAGTTTGATCAAGAGAACACAAGCTCGTTTTGTCCGATTGAAGATTTTTGATTTAAAAAGGTGGTAAAAGACCACTCAACTCCGTACGTTTTATATAGGTCAGTGTGTAGATAAATAACAGTACCGAGTGAAATGAAGAAAGTGTGGGAAAAGGTGGAAATAGGCATGTCAAGATTCATCATTCTCAATTTAAATACGTTAAAAAAATGTCATGCCCAAGAACTTTCTATAAAACAATGAGACAGTTTCCATTTCTGCTATCACTAGTATTCACACAGAAAGAAAAAAAGAAAAAACTTTAGCAAGGTTAAACCGTACAGAAGTGAGTACATTGTGGTACAAAAAAAAATGTACATTAACATCTTAAATAAATTTAAACACGTTCTCTGTTGCTTAATGTAATAGCTATATAGCATGTATAGCGGTATCACTAAATAATATTGAGGTGTCTACATCATATACAAAACACGTATCGTGTTCCGCCTATCATATTAAAATAAACATGTGCGGAGTTCATTTGTTTTTATCTTAAGTATTCAAACAGATATAATTTTGTAAAACAGTAATCAGTAAAAACAGTAAAAAATCCGTTGTTTTACTGAGAATTGTAGTAATTTCAATTTTTGTCCAAAACAATTTTAAGCGTATGCTGTTTTTTTTTTAACGATACATGATAGTGACATTTAAAAAAATAAAGATGAAAAACAAATACTAGACATCTCGCTTTGATGTTTTTACTTCAGAATTTTTACATTATTTCAAATAGTAAAAAATAATGTTTTAAACGACATTCAAAGTAAAGACATACTACCACTAACGTTTTATCTAAAATCTCTCCCCGGTGGCTCAGGGGTAATTGTTAGTGTCAATAACATTAAAAATCGGAATTCGATACTTGTGGTGGGCAAAGCACAAAGAGCTCATTGTGTAGCTTCGTGCTTAATAACAAACGAATAAATATACACGCGAGAAAACAATACAGCCTCATAAATGTCATCAAAATACTATTTTGTCTATTGTCTTAAATACGTATCCTGCTTATTAACTTCTTGAACTGAAACTATATATATATGCGTAAAATTGAATATGAAAGCTTGCGGTCACATTAAAAGCTCAGAGATAGCAGTAATACCAACCAATCCAATAAGCACAATTAGCGGGGAAGAATTATTACTATGTCCTTGGTAGAGAAACTTGACATTAACCAGACTGTCACTAATAGTTTTAGTTCCATGTTTTGCGCAAGTCGACTATAAAATACTATTCGGCAAAAATGTATTCGTTTCCGGATTTAAAAAAAAAAATCATTCGAAATTCCATTCGTTTTGAATGTCAACACACGTCATAAAAATTGTGAAGCAATAGTCACTAATTCGAGAAAACACACAATGGTTTTACTGATAGCTTAATTTGTGAATATCGGGTGGTTAAAGTGGGGCAGTATGCATACCGGTAATGGGGGGGAAGAGTACGACATACAGGCAAAAAAAAAAGTCGTATACTGCTGCAGAACCACATCTCTTTGGTTTCGCATGGAAATACGTTTGGCCCTAACGTCTCTACAAACACAACGCGGGAATGTTTCATATCAGTTAAATATCAATATGCAGACACGTATGCATTCCAGCACTTTTTCCTAAACAATAAGTGACGTAAAGTGATCATATAAAAAATTAAGCACAGGGTCAATTTCACCACATCGTGGGATCCAATGTTCAAAAATAGTATTAAAGCTAAAGAAGGTCTAGAAAATCCATCGTCTTCCGAGTTTATATATATATATTATTTATAAACACTTGTTTTCATGCACGTCACGGAATTTTTGTGGGGAGACATTTAATTATATTTGTTCTACATATAACATTACGTTGGTGATACGACTAATAAATTTGAACATGACGTTAAGCTGGAAGCACACGTATTGAACACTACGAAATTTATGATATTCGCATCAAGTACAACCAAGTTTAACACACATTAAATGTTTGGCATACACGCTCTTTATAGATTAAGCATATTGGAAAAACTCCATCTAATAAGTTGTGTTAATTGATTCTAATACTGTATAGATTATTTGTTAAATCAATGAAACAAATATGCAATATGCATCAAGTTGAATATATACTAAAAGAAGTTCATAACCGTGGTAGCCAAACAAGACCAGCAAGTTCATAAAATGTATAATTCAGTTTCAAATTTAATCATTTCTAGTTTATTCTTACAAGAATTTTTGCATCACGTGTGTTTGATAAATTTGACAAATTGCATTTAAGGCAAGAAAGGAGAACTGACAATATACGAGAACTGACAATATACGAGATAGTTTCTTCAATCCCAACACTTTAACAGTTTATTTAACTTATACTGAGTTATAGCTAAGACTAAGAGATATCTACAGCTTTAGAATGAGGTTAGTTGGTTTTCGTCTGGAATGTCTCTTAATAACGTTTCACCACACCAAGCAGCGATCATGATGTAGGTCAATTCTTTACCAAGAATGCGTTGAAGATTTGCTGAAAAATTGTCATTACGTCGCTCTTAGATTAGTATGAAATCTCCACTATGACCAGGTCATCTCGATTCTCTATTATGAGCCTTGTATAGTGTTGGTCAAGTATCAATTAATCGGTCTTACGTAGATAAGGGCACGTATACGAAATTACAATACGGGGTGAGGCAAAAATTCTAAACACTTCATATACATGCACTGAATATTATGAAAATTATATAATATAGTTCTCTCTCTCGTTGATGCATTACGGGAACAAGAAGATGAAATGGCTGGTTCACCAGTTCTTCTGAATGTTGATAAAGTTAATGCAACTAGATAATATTAATAAATAATGGGTGCTCAAAATAAATGAATAATATTGTGGTATTAATTCTTATCGCAAGTTCGTATCATTTACTATTTTTGTTCATGTAATTGAATACTAATAAATCGCGTCTGGGCCACTACTAAGCCTATCATATCCCAGCCGGCCTGATGATTCCTGGTATTAGACGAAAGGCATCGTGGGTACTCTATGTGGTAGATAATGTGTGGTTGGCATATTGTTATATATATTTTTCTTTACTTTCAGTCATACAAGTTATTCGAATATATATTTCAGCTAATTATATACTCGGATAAATCCCCAATTCTCAGACAGAACATGTATGGAATTACTTTAATTCAAAATTTGTAAAGTGTTAATTTTAGGTCAAAAATAAAATAAAAGTATAGGAATTATTTTTATTATTATTCTAAAAATTATTTAAGAAGCTGTTTGTGTGGAGGGCTAAAGTCCTCCTATCTCGTATCTAGCCAAGCCCATGCAATTGAATATGAAGATAGAACTGAAGAGTAATGGAATCCAAATCATAATTCACTTTCATTATGTAACTTTGGCCTATCCTAGAAACAGATACATTTCGCACACCTTAAACCTCAAGGAAGCGTTTAGTTTTTTTTTAGTTTTTACTTTAATGAAGTAGACTTAATTGTTCCATTCATTTTCATTGGTTTGATCAAAAGTATTACGAGTAATAATTAATGGTGAAAATAAGTTATTTCTCTAGTAAACCATTCTAAATGCCCGGCATGGCCAGGTGGTTAGGGTGCTCGACTCGCAATCTCAATGTCCCCATCCCACCAAACATGCTTGCCCTTTCAGCCGCAGGGGCGTTATTATGTGACGACCAATCCCACTATTCGTTGATAAAAAGAGTAGTCCAAGAGTTGTCGGTGATGACTAGCTACCTTCCCTCTAGTCTTACACTGCCAGCGCAGATAGCCCTCGTGTAGATTTGCGCGAAATTCAAAACAAACAAACAATATTTTAAATAAGAAAAATATTTAGATGATCAATTCTGATAAACAACCGCACACGTGTTGTAAATTACCCACGCCGATTGAGTTTTCAACGATAATACCTTCCTTTGCATTACGTGCAGACGAATACGCTCCTTTAACCAGCGTTCACTAACAACGTAACCTGCGACTATCTGTTATAAGCGACCAGCGAACCCGTGTTTTGAACTATTTTGCACTTTTTCAGTTTAATGATCATTACCTCTTAATGAAAGTTTAATTTCTTTAACCAAGTTACAAACGGTAATTAGTAGGTCTACTTATTTTCGTACTCTATAATAAATCAATGCTAAATTTGGGGTGCACTTTCGGGGAATTCCCTTAAAAGGTATTTTTCGCGAGATACCCAGGTTCCCCAAGAGAATGGTGAAAAGTTTTACCTTTGTGCAAAGAGACGATTCGTTTGACAACATTTAGAAGTTTGTGAATCCACCAGTTTAGGAGGAAAGGTTTTCGGGAAATCCCCGGGTT
>NW_013666561.1:160794-168097 GCF_000517525.1 Limulus polyphemus | reverse complement strand
TTAGAAGTTTGTGAATCCACCAGTTTAGGAGGAAAGGTTTTTCGGGAAATCCCCGGGTTCCCCAAGGGGTGGAGTGGGGTGAAAAGTTTTACCTTTGTGCAAAGAGACGATTTGTTTGACAACATTTAGAAGTTGGTGAATCGAACCAGTTTAGGGTGAAGGGTTTTCGGGAAGTTCCCGGATTCCCCAAGGGTGGAGTGGGGTGAAAAGTTTTACCTTTGTGCAAACCTCCAAACTGAGACGATTCGTTTGGTACCACTTGGAAGTCGCGCGACCAGCGGTTTAGGAAGAGTTATGTTACACACACAATGAATCTTATATTAAAGGACAGATAACAATAGAGCTGTAGGGTTCTACTTATACTATACTACTCATTCCTAGTTTTATCGTCCAAGGAGGATCTGCAGTATTTAAATAAAAACTTTTACCCCCCCCCCCCTCCTGTTCCCTCCAGAAATGGTTTAACTCACCTTCTTCGTCACTTGCTGGAGACTGTACGGTGATGCACATGTCGTTATCCATGGGAAACTGATCACAGCGGACCATGTCAGGCCAGGGATAGCCGTATGTATTCATCCTTCTCTCGCAGCCTTGACGGACGGCCTCGCACAACGAACGACACGGATAAATTAGTCGGTCTAGGCAGACTGGCGAAAACAGCGAACATAAGAAGAGCCGCGTGTCCGGGTGACATTTCAGGTTCAGGAGAGACACCCAGTGACTAGCTTGTTGGGCTACTTCAGCCATTCTATCGTGACCCAGCAAGTTAGGAAGCCGCATCTGGTTGTATCCGATACCATTGCAAAGAGTTAGTGTTTGGGGGATTTCTACACAAGGAGGCGGAGTTGTCCTCATGCCCAACAAGTTCCAGCTAGTTTGGTAGGAGGAACCCATTCCAGCTAATAGTCCACTTACAATTAAGATTCGGTGAAGGTACAGTAACAAATCCATGATCTCTGTCTTGTGCTGCCAACTCAAGTAACAATCCTTCTGTGTTGTGCTGCCAACTCAAGTAACAATCCTATGAAACTAGGACATAACCCGTTTTCAGTCACTCGTTTGATTCCGAGGTTATCTTAATATCAAAAATAGGATCCAGTCATAATGTTGGAGGAATCCATTTCATGTCATCGTCTCCGACATTAAAAGATCCCTGTAAATAAGTCCTTTATTTGCTTAAAACCCATTAAACTTTCATTGATTACTGAGTAACATCCCCATACATTGACTAAATAATACCGTTATCTTGCGATGATCTAAAACTCACCTGTCAAAAGACAAAAGCAGATACGTCCTTGCATGCGCGCACGTGTCGATAAAGAAGGCTGCTGTTAGACGCCGCTCTTCTCTTGTAGCGGCCAACACTATATGTACCTAGATCTGAGCTCAGAGTTTTTAAATCTCTCATGTCGCCAGAGCGGTGTGTTTTAACAGCATGGGGGTTGAACCACGTGGCTTCTTTTAGCCAATACAATTTAACGGAGAGCTACCAACTAATGAAAGATATCAGGATTTACGTCATCGATAGATAAAACGAAGCTAAATGAAACAGAACGCCAGACGCCAACGAAGACACAAATAAAGATGTGTTGCCTTCTAACAGATAACGCATCAAACGGCAAATATTTGATTATTGGTCCTATACGGCATCCCTGTAACAATGTTAATAAATAGAAGAAAAAAAAAGTCACCAAATTTCAAACTAGGACTCAAGTTCAAATATTGCCACAATATCCAACAGAAAGAAAAGTGTCCTTTCCCTTTTTCCTGCAAATCTGCGTGACACTATATTAGTACTTATTTTAGATTTATATAAAACTGCTTAACATTTTTTTCTCGGTTACAGTACAACAGTCAATAATCGTTACCTATTTTATCAGCCATGAGTTACGGTTCACGAGAGCTTATTAGGAAATGTGCAGACAGTTTATAATGGGGAGTCTGAAGCCCGTCCGAGAGCCCCAACAGGGTCCAGAGGACGAAACCCTCAGAAGCTCCCGGGTTTTTAATATTTTAGGAGGTATAAACTACTACTTGCACAAAATTGCATCATTTTTCGAACTGCAAATGAAGCTTGAAACAATCACAAGTAGACAAGTACTCTTACTGTCCATAAGGATATGTTTCAATGTTCAAAACGTATATATATATGTATGTACTTTTATGGAAAATTATCCTTTCCAGAATGATCACAAATGCCAACAAAGGCAATTTTACATCCTGAAACTTAGTATCAAGCACATCTCTGCGGATGTAGTCTGCAGTAACAACAACAGAAAATCAGTAGTGATGTCTGAAGTAACACTACCACGTGTATTCCGAGCGACTTTGCCACCTTTTCATCTCCAGTGATTTGCAAACCTTCTTATCGTTAGTGATATGCAAATAACCATTTTCACTCTAATCACTCACCAATCAAATATTTTTCATATCTTTTCACACTCGTGCTCCAGTGTTGTCTGCTAACAAGTCAATGCTCTAGAATGAATTATGAAATGCGGAAAACGAAATAAAAAAGAAGGTTAACGAGAAAAATACGGCTAATATCGACATACAGTGGATTACATATGAATTCTGGGAATCTGGAAGTATAAGCCTTATTGTTGAGCAACGCTTTGTTTTTGTTTTGTATTGTTTGGAATTAAGCACAAAGATACACAACTGGCTATCTGTGCTCTGCCCACCACAGGTATCGAAACCCGGTTTCTAGCGTTGTAAGTCCGCAGACATACCGCTGTGCCACTGGGGGGCTTGAGCAACGCAACTGAACCTTTTCACCCACCAGATTCAGATAATATTTCTAGCTTTCAAACTTTAAATCTGACTTGAGTTTATTGTTATAAAAATACAAATATATAGTTAAAACCGCATAGGTGACAAAAATATTAAAATTAAATAATAGGTTGAACAATCGCCAAGTTTTTCTTTAAATAAAAACTTAGCGATTGTTCAATATATTATTTAATTTTGAGTTTATTGTTGAACAAATGGCGATAATTAACGAACAGTTTGTTTTGAAACAGTATCTATATTGTTAGGGAAAATGAAGGTATCTTGTTAAACTGATAAAAATAATATAACCACCATTCAATATAACACGATTAAACATACACCAAATATCATACGATTAAATAAGCAATAAATATTGCTTGATTAAACCGGAACTAGAAACAACTACATTATTAAACAAACACTAAATCGATTGTTTAAGAGAGGTAAGAAACACTGCACCTCTGAAATTAAGTTTCCTTTCCTCCCCAGACAAGATAAAAAAAAATTAAATGTTCTTATTTTGTGCGTCAACTTCCATATTTTGCTTTGTTTTTATGACGAAATGTATTTCAACAGGGAAGGGGAAATGATTAGATAGCAGATTATATTTGTGTGTGTGTGTATATGTTATTACAGTATTGAGACAACCTAAAATTGTTTATTTGTATAATTATTAATATTAAAAAGATATCAAATACGTATAATTATAATTACATGTATTTTCTTTCTTGTTTCTATCTCCATGTTTAAAATACCGTTCCCGGCAGGCCATGCATGAAACAGTTGTCATCCCGGAGCCCTGGAAGTACACTGTTCGTCTGACCTTTCATTAGTCGGGTGGGGTAGAGGCGGTCATCATTTCCGCATAAAGACTACCTCGTAAGTTCCCTGTCGCGTACAGACGTATTGATCAGTGTCCAACACCCTCCAGATAAAATATAAACACATACACAAAAGTTTGAACATTTCGTTGTGTTCGCCTGCTAAGATACATATTGGAGTAGCTTAAGTCTCAGCAAGCCTTTCCTTCTACAGCCACCCTTGGTTAGATGAACAACTTGTTTTAAGAATTCCATGCAAAGCTGCACAAAAAATATTTGCGCATATGTTATGTTCTAATTTGGAACTGATAGAATAAAGGAAATGCAGCTAGTCAACAACACTTTCCGCCAACTCTTGTCTCATGGAATAGTGGAATTTATTGCTACTCTTTTAGTGCACTCACAGCCCCACTAGCTAATTACTAGACCACGCCCATACAAACTTGCCCCTCTAAAAATTTGTATATCCCCTCCCTCTCGCGGTGAAAAACTGTCATTACGGGTCTGGTTTCACAACAAACTGCATTTGTGTGTCACACATATAGACCCTTCTCAAAGTGACACAGAATTAGATTCTACTCTTTTCCTCGGGGTAAACGAGTTTATTACCTTTATATTAAAAACATACGTGTTGAACACGCTATCTAGCTATAAGCTAAGAAATTAGGTGAAATTCAAGTCGTTCAGTAGTAAATAATGACGTTATGTTGACTATCTCAAACTGCCCTAGACAAATACAATATTGACTGTATATTTGGAAGTTGATGAACAGCGCACAGTTATTTCTCACCAGCTTTGTATTAAATTTTAATAACTTAAACTCTCCAGCTTACAATTATTATTAAAGCGCGTAAACATTAAAAACGACAGTTATCATGATCGTAATTCTTAAAGATTTCGATAAGCTTCCTGCTTCAGTTTTAAGAAGCTTTCTTCACTCAACACTTTGTATGTAACATTAATGTTTGGTAACTTGTGAGTAAGGAGAAATAAAATTGGTTTATACCAAGATATACAGAAATAGGGGAACTCGGAACTTGAAAAATTGGGGACACTCATTAAAAATGGAAAATAAATGAGGTTAAACGCTTGTGGAACTTCAGAAAACACTTAACCGGTTTGTTTGAAAGCTGTTTCATATTATAGTTGCAAGCTTTTCTAACCACCTAATCATTTTTGGCAAGCTTTTTTTTTTTGAAGGTATCCAACACAGATGGGGGAAAATAGAACAACTACCCCAAGGCCTAGACATACGTTAGGTCTATCGAAAATTACTAAAGTTTTAAATAAAAAGGGATAGAACAATAATGAAAATTAAAATGGTAAAATAAGATCTCGAAATGGTAAAAATAAAGGCTCAGTCGAGTTCTTAGCTCCACGTTTAGTGTTCTTCTAACATTGTTCATTCGTTAGCAGGTGTATATTTTTTTTTGTTTGTTTTTTGGTGAAAATAATTCGATGTTTGGTCCACGTAACTATCACAAATATACTTATCTCCTCTTTTAAAATCTCCAAAAGCTCAAACACTTGAACACTGTCGTAAATTGTTGTAGGCCTACATTACAAATGGCGTTCAAACCTCTCTAACAATATTAGGATTAACGTAGAATCAACTTACATGTATAGTGTAACTCAACAAGCACGATAGCTAATATAAATTAAATACTTCACGAAAACAACACCGAGTGATCCAACGTTATATTTTGAAACAACTATCTATCTTATGTATCTTCTCCCGATCTCAATTTATCATCCATCTTAGAATGTACTGGAAAAAATTGATTTACACGTACTTTAACGTCATCATCATGACCTACTGTTCCCTCTAGTTAACAAACAAATTACAACATTAAAAAATATAACTTACAACAAGATATAATGAGCAAGTTTCTAAATTGTTCTCTTGAAGCTATCTTTAGGCCACTAACACACAATGAGAACAAACATTTTAAGTATATACCGCATCGAATGATCGCGAACAACATATTTCGAAATGATATTACGTCATATGTCATTCCAACAATTGTGAGTTTCAATGTAACATGTAGAATTAAAACAACTGAGAAACATTTCAAATAATTTTTCCAATAATACTCTACTTATAAATATGTCGATATTGAACATAAGAGTTAAAAGCCTTCTCCATAAATATTGAGGTGAAGATAAGAACACGATTGAATCACTATTGTCTTTTATTATTAATTCCCCGAGGGTAAATGTGAATATAATTAATAACTGATTTCCCAGCGTAACCTAATGTATAAGCGTATTGTAGTCTCATGCAAGTTTCTTTAATTAATTTTTTTTTTCTTCTAGTGAATATTTCGGACTCAGGGGAAGCAGCATAACTATTGTTGGATTGCAACTATCTCAATTGTTGTATGATTTATTGTTTCAAAATATTTTTGGTGGTAGAAAAAAGGCCAAAGATTTAGGCACAATAAATTATTGTATGTATGCAACGGTGAGAGAAAGGTTAGTGTCTTCCTCTCCCCCAACCCCCTCCACTATCACAAACCAACACAGAGAAAAAATCTAACCCCAGGGCCTTTCAGACACTTGCTACACCACTAGTATTGAACATGAATGGAATTCATGGAAGTGTTACGGAGCAGACACGGAGTAAACAGGAAACAAGCTGCGTATGTCACTTAACACATTTTTATAGCAGATGGCATATTACTGACTGTAACAAGTTTAAACACGACAAGACATGGGGGTGTTCGCGTATTACTATTTGGGATGAACTGGTCAAGTAGTGAGATCAATAATTTTATTACTAATATTTTCAATACAATTTTCGATGCTAACAGCATTCTAACGTATTTCAGGTGGAGTTTCACGTGTCACTGAATACGAATAGTTAACTAAATATTTAAATTACATTAAATTTGTCTCAAATGGCAGGCATGTTAAAATAGAATCTAAGGTAATAAACACAAGTTTGTTTGTAGTTAAGCGCAAAGCTACACAATGGGCTATCAGTGCTATTCTCGCCATAGGTATCGAAACCCGGTTTCTAGCATTGTAAGTCCTCAGACGTGCTACTGAGGAGCAAGAAAAAAAAAAGATAAAAAAGACAATGGAAAAATTTCAATAGGAAAAAAAAGGACAAAGAAAATTAATCAAACAGATAAAAAAGTCATAAACGTATTTTGTAAAACAGCATCAATAACAGCTAAGCCAAGCCTAAGCCAATTATTGAAACCATGTAAACCAATGGAGTTAAAAATTAAGCTATTATTAATACAGTTTTCTAAGCAATGGCTTCCCATTATTGTTCAACATTTGTTATTAAACCCTACTGTTCTGTTTATTCTGTACATCTATATATATATATTTAAACTTTTTTACCTGTTTGTGTAAATTTCTTTGTCTTTTTTACCCTTGTCTTTATTGCCGCCACTGGTTAAAACACGCTTTACTCAATGGACGAAACGGGTACAATGGATTTAGTGTTTATATAACGATGATCATAATTCAATGTGTGCTAATAGCGCATATGCTTGTGTTGTCATAATAACCCGACATTTATTACAATCACTTGTATAAGTGTCTCTCTCGAAAACTTAATGTTTTTTCGCATTACATATATTATGCTATTGTAAAACACGTGCTTTACATTTGTAACACCTTACTATTCCAATTTTCAGCCTTCCATTGTAAAACAAAATCAAATACAAAAATTAATATTGTTGCGTCAGCGAGGT